>NC_048565.1:88363696-88393696 GCF_013265735.2 Oncorhynchus mykiss | reverse complement strand
ATCCTAATTAACAGAAACTATCAGCTCCGTCCTCATCCTAATTAACAGACACTATCAGCTCCGTCCTCATCCTAATGAACAGACACTATCAGCTCCGTCCTCATCCTAACGAACAGAAACTATCAGCTCCGTCCTCATCCTAACGAACAGAAACTATCAGCTCCGTCCTCATCCCAATGAACAGAAACTATCAGCTCCGTCCTCATCCTAATGAACAGACACTATCAGCTCCGTCCTCATCCTAATGAACAGACACTATCAGCTCCGTCCTCATCCTAACGAACAGAAACTATCAGCTCCGTCCTCATCCTAACGAAGAGAAACTATCAGCTCCGTCCTCATCCTAATTAACAGAAATTATCAGCTCCGTCCTCATCCTAATTAACAGACACTATCAGCTCCATCCTCATCCTAACGAACAGAAACTATCAGCTCCGTCCTCATCCTAATGAACAGAAACTATCAGCTCCGTCCTCATCCTAACGAACAGAAACTATCAGCTCCGTCCTCATCCTAACGAACAGAAACTATCAGCTCCGTCCTCATCCTAACGAAGAGAAACTATCAGCTCCGTCCTCATCCTAACGAAGAGGAACTATCAGCTCCGTCCTCATCCTAATTAACAGAAACTATCAGCTCCGTCCTCATCCTAATTAACAGACACTATCAGCTCCGTCCTCATCCTAATGAACAGACACTATCAGCTCCGTCCTCATCCTAACGAACAGAAACTATCAGCTCCGTCCTCATCCTAACGAACAGAAACTATCAGCTCCGTCCTCATCCCAATGAACAGAAACTATCAGCTCCGTCCTCATCCTAATGAACAGACACTATCAGCTCCGTCCTCATCCTAATGAACAGACACTATCAGCTCCGTCCTCATCCTAAGGAACAGACACTATCAGCTCCGTCCTCATCCTAACGAACAGAAACTATCAGCTCCGTCCTCATCCCAATGAACAGAAACTATCAGCTCCGTCCTCATCCTATTGAACAGACACTATACCAAATGGTACCCTAATGTTTTTTGCAGTGTACTACTTCTGACCAGGGCCCACAGTCGTTGTAGGGAATAGGGAATGGGGTTTCATTTGGGACGCTCCCATCTCTTCTCAATGTAGAAGTATTCATTGATTTTGCTAAGAAAGACCATAATGTGTCTTTCAGCTCCCATCAAGTAGAGGTGGATTAGTTAGGGCTCAGTAGGATTGCTTTGTTGTCATTAAATTCAGTTTAACGAGGCATTCTATTTCAGCTTACTACTGCATATCCTGCTCTGAATACTGTCCTGACCGTGGGAGATGTTACCCATCCCGTTTGTGGCGGCAGGTAGCCTACTAGCGTTGGACTAGTAACCGGAAGGTTGCTAGATCAAATCCCCGTTCTGCCCCTGAACAAGACAGTTAACCCACTGTTCCTAGGACGTAATTGAAAATAAGAATTTGTTCTTAACTGATAATAACTAAAAACAAATCCATGCATTACCAAAACTGTGATCATTTCTACTCCTCTTAAGGATCTGTCCCTTTTTTTATATGCTAAGGAAACATTAGTATATACGCAGGTAAAGGATTCATTATTAAACCCCCCCGCCTCCCCTAGAAATGGACCAGGACGCCGGGGTATATGGGTAATATGGCTAGATCCCGTACTTACTGTAGGTACTTAATGACCTTCTAAAAGGCTGCGCGAGAAAATACCTGCATCAACAGAGCTACAGAGAGAGGCCCAGAGTGGTGGAGTCGCTATAGCAGCACTCACAGCGCCTAAATAAAAGATGCTGTATTGAGCGAGGTAGGTAGAAGACCCGGGTTCAAATACTGTTTGAAATCTTTCAAATACTTTCAGTGTTTTGCTTGAGCCTGCCTGAAGTGCCCAGATGGGTGGGGTTAAGACTTTTTTAAAGTGTTTCTATTGGTTCCATCGCAACAGGCAAGATCAATCAAGCACAGCTAATAGAACTTGACATTATTTCAAATGCTATTTGAACCCAGGTCTATTAGGAAGTTGGGGTGAGGTGGAATGTTCTTAGTTTATTATTTAAGCCAAGGTGCTCTAATTACTAAAAAAGGTAAAGCCAATGTGGAGAGTTGATCTAGAGTTTTAGGCTGTATGGAGGAGCGGGGCAGGTGGCTCCTTGGGTAGTCACAGTCACACTTCAATATGGGCTGGTGGCTCCTTGGGTAGTCACAGTCACACTTCAATATGGGCTGGTGGCTCCTTGGGTAGTCACAGTCACACTTTAATATGGGCTGGTGGCTCCTTGGGTAGTCACAGTCACACTTTAATATGGGCTGGTGGCTCCTTGGGTAGTCACAGTCACACTTTAATATGGGCTGGTGGCTCCTTGGGTAGTCACAGTCACACTTTAATATGGGCTGGTGGCTCCTTGGGTAGTCACAGTCACACTTTAATATGGGCTGGTGGCTCCTTGGGTAGTCACAGTCACACTTTAATATGGGCTGGTGGCTCCTTGGGTAGTCAGTCACACTTTAATATTGGCTGATGGCTCCTTGGGTAGTCAGTCACACTTTAATATGGGCTGGTGGCTCCTTGGGTAGTCAGTCACACTTTAATATGGGCTGGTGGCTCCTTGGGAAGTCACACTTTAATATGGGCTGGTGGCTCCTTGGGTAGTCACAGTCACACTTCAATATGGGCTGGTGGCTCCTTGGGTAGTCACAGTCACACTTCAATATGGGCTGGTGGCTCCTTGGGTAGTCACAGTCACACTTTAATATGGGCTGGTGGCTCCTTGGGTAGTCAGAGTCACACCTTAATATGGGCTGGTGGCTCCTTGGGTAGTCAGTCACACTTTAATATGGGCTGCTGGCTCCTTGGGTAGTCACAGTCACACTTTAATATGGGCTGGTGGCTCCTTGGGAAGTCACACTTTAATATGGGCTGGTGGCTCCTTGGGTAGTCACAGTCACACTTTAATATGGGCTGGTGGCTCCTTGGGTAGTCACAGTCACACTTTAATATGGGCTGGTGGCTCCTTGGGTAGTCACAGTCACACTTTAATATGGGCTGGTGGCTCCTTGGGAAGTCACACTTTAATATGGGCGGGTGGCTCCTTGGGTAGTCACAGTCACACTTTAATATGGGCTGGTGGCTCCTTGGGTAGTCAGTCACACTTTAATATGGGCTGGTGGCTCCTTGGGAAGTCACACTTTAATATGGGCTGGTGGCTCCTTGGGTAGTCCCAGTCACACTTTAATATGGGCTGGTGGCTCCTTGGGTAGTCACAGTCACACTTTAATATGGGCTGGTGGCTCCTTGGGAAGTCAGTCACACTTTAATATGGGCTGGTGGCTCCTTGGGAAGTCACACTTTAATATGGGCTGGTGGCTCCTTGGGAAGTCAGTCACACTTTAATATGGGCTGGTGGCTCCTTGGGTAGTCAGTCACACTTTAATATGGGCTGGTGGCTCCTTGGGAAGTCACACTTTAATATGGGCTGGTGGCTCCTTGGGTAGTCACAGTCACACTTTAATATGGGCTGGTGGCTCCTTGGGTAGTCACAATTTAATATGGGCTGGTGGCTCCTTGGGTAGTCACAGTCACACTTTAATATGGGCTGGTGGCTCCTTGGGTAGTCACACTTTAATATGGGCTGGTGGCTCCTTGGGAAGTCACACTTTAATATGGGCTGGTGGCTCCTTGGGTAGTCACAGTCACACTTTAATATGGGCTGGTGGCTCCTTGGGTAGTCACAGTCACACTTTAATATGGGCTGGTGGCTCCTTGGGTAGTCACAGTCACACTTTAATATGGGCTGGTGACTCCTTGGGTAGTCACAGTCACACTTTAATATGGGCTGGTGGCTCCTTGGGAAGTCACACTTTAATATGGGCTGGTGGCTCCTTGGGTAGTCAGAGTCACACTTTAATATGGGCGGGTGGCTCCTTGGGTAGTCACAGTCACACCTTAATATGGGCTGGTGGATACAAACACCACTTACCAGGTATGTAGGTAGATAGGGACCCAGACTGAGCATTAAGAGACAGAGATAGAGGGGGAGAGAGAGAGGCCCAGGGCAGAGTCAAGCTGCGGACTCCCAGACAGCCAGGTCTGTGCATTAAAGGTAGAAACATTAATTACTTTTTAATTTGTCAGGAAGGTTTTACCGACTGGCTCTTTAATATTTTAGACCTACAGCTCTTTACCTGCTCTGAATGGTAGAGAGGAGAGGAGAGGAGAGGAGAGGAGAGGAGAGGAGAGGAGAGGAGAGGAGAGGAGAGGAGAGGAGAGGAGAGGAGAGGAGAGGAGAGGAGAGGAGCTATCCTGCTCTGAATGGTAGAGAGGAGAGGAGAGGAGAGGAGAGGAGAGGAGAGGAGAGGAGAGGAGAGGAGAGGAGAGGAGAGGAGAGGAGAGGGGCTATCCTGCTCTGAATGTTGGAGAGGAGAGGAGAGGAGAGGAGAGGAGAGGAGAGGAGAGGAGAGGAGCTATCCTGCTCTGAATGGTAGAGAGGAGAGGAGAGGAGAGGAGAGGAGAGGAGAGGAGAGGAGAGGAGAGGAGAGGAGAGGAGAGGAGAGGAGAGGAGCTATCCTGCTCTGAATGGTAGAGAGGAGAGGAGAGGAGAGGAGAGGAGAGGAGAGGAGAGGAGAGGAGAGGAGAGGAGAGGAGAGGAGAGGAGAGGAGAGGAGAGGAGAGGAGAGGAGAGGAGAGGAACTATCAAAATGTAAGGGGTTTTTATGTAGAGAGAGAAGGGTTCTCTTTATTGAAGGAGGAAAGCACTGGTACTTGGAATACATGAATGGGTCCTTAAGGAGTCGTAGTGCAGAGTACAATATGAGGTAAGAGAGAAAGAAAAACATAAAGCCCAAATCCCATAATTATACGAATTCAATATAACTAGCACACACACACCCTACCTAATAGAGCAACTTTTATGAACCAAAGCATCTATTCTCCAGAGATGTATTTAGAGGGGGCCTTGCACAGTAGTTGATGCTTCTTCCATCCTCCCCTGACTTGGCCGAAGCCACCCCACACACACACACACACACACACACACACACACACACACACACAAACATAAGCAAACACCAACTTGCATACTGATGGCAGAAGATTTGACACATTCCATCCTAAAAGACCTCACGAATGGCACACATACACAAACACACACGTTCCTCCTCTCAGTATGTCGACCTGGCCCAAAGACAAGTGGCAGAAGAGCGGAGGGAGACTTGGAACAAAACCTGTGTCCTTCCCTCCTACTTCCCTCCCTCCTTAATCCCTCCTTCCTCACCCCTAGAGAACAAAGACAGGAGAGGGAAAGGAGTTAGACTCCAACAGGAGAAGAGAGGAGAAGAGAGGAGGGGTGTTGGTCCTGGTGGAGATGGGAGGAGAGAGAGGATGGAGGAGAAGAGAGGAGGTGTGTCAGTCCTGGTGGAGATGGGAGGAAAGAGTAGGAGAAGAGAGGAAGAGGAGGGGTGTCGGTCCTGGTGGAGATGGGAGGAGAGAGGAGGAGAAGAGAGAAGAGAGGAGGGGTGTCGGGCCTTGTGGAGATGGGAGGAGAAGAGAGGAGAAGAAGAGAGGAGGGGTGTTGGTCCTGGTGGAGATGGGAGGAGAGAGGAGGAGAAGAGAGGAGGGGTGTCGGTCCTGGTGGAGATGGGAGGAGAGAGGAGGAGAAGAGAGGAGGGGTGTCGGTCCTGGTGGAGATGGGAGGAAAGAGGAGGAGAAGAGAGAAGGTGTGTCGGTCCTGGTGGAGATGGGAGGAGAGAGGAGGAGAAGAGAGGAGGGGTGTCGGTCCTGGTGGAGATGGGAGGAGAGAGGAGGAGAAGAGAGGAGAAGAGAGGAGGGGTGTCAGTCCTGGTGAAGATGGGAGGAGAGAGGAGGAGAAGAGAGGAGGGGTGTCGGTCCTGGTGGAGATGGGAGGAGAGAGGAGGAGAAGAGAGGAGGGGTGTCGGTCCTGGTGGAGATGGGAGGAGAGAGGAGGAGAAGAGAGGAGAAGAGAGGAGGGGTGTCGGTCCTGGTGGAGATGGGAGGAGAGAGGAGGAGAAGAGAGGAGAAGAGAGGAGGGGTGTCGGGCCTGGTGGAGATGGGAGGAGAGAGGGGATAGAGGAGGAAAAGAGAGGAGAAGAGAGGAGAAGAGATGAGAGAAGGTGTGTCGGACGGGACCGTACAGGCGGGTGTGCGTTTGCTGTGTGTTTGTGTGCGTGTGAGAACACAGGGCCCTGACAGACAGCGGTGAGAAGGACTAAGCTCATTGAGAAAAGTGACAACCCCAGCTGAGATAAAACCAATGATGATTTGTACTGTATCTTCAGGGGATAAAAGCACTTCTATTGGATTCTGAGGGCCCCACCGCGCAGGGGATTTTAGGCCCCAGCATGCAGGGATCTGGTAGGCCCCAGCACGGAGGAGAGAGGAGTGGAGGGGAGAGTACCCCGCTAGGGAAGGGGAGAAGATTCCCATGATTACCGTGGAGTGTTAAACGGCAGTCTGCGGGGACATGGAGTGGTGATGTTGATGTTTTTAGAGTGAATGAATGCCACGTGCACACACACACACACACACACTGACAGAAAGAGAAAGATAGCGATCCACACACACTGTCTTTCACTGTAAAAATACAGTATTTTATTATACCTCTCTCTCTCTACAGTATATTATTATCCTTCTGTCTCTCTCTACAGTATATTATTATCCTTCTGTCTCTCTCTACAGTATATTATTATCCTTCTGTCTCTACAGTATATTATTATCCTTCTGTCTCTCTCTACAGTATATTATTATCCTTCTGTCTCTCTCTACAGTATATTATTCTCCTTCTGTCTCTCTCTACAGTATATTATTATCCTTCTGTCTCTCTCTACAGTATATTATTATCCTTCTGTCTCTCTCTACAGTATATTATTATCCTTCTGTCTCTACAGTATATTATTATCCTTCTGTCTCTACAGTATATTATAATCCTTCTGTCTCTCTCTACAGTATATTATTATCCTTCTGTCTCTACAGTATATTATTATCCTTCTGTCTCTACAGTATATTATTATCCTTCTGTCTCTCTCTACAGTATATTATTATCCTTCTGTCTCTCTCTACAGTATATTATTATCCTTCTGTCTCTACAGTATATTATTATCCTTCTGTCTCTACAGTATATTATTATCCTTCTGTCTCTACAGTATATTATTATCCTTCTGTCTCTACAGTATATTATTATCCTTCTGTCTCTACAGTATATTATTATCCTTCTGTCTCTACAGTATATTATTATCCTTCTGTCTCTACAGTATATTATTATCCTTCTCTCTCTACAGTATATTATTATCCTTCTGTCTCTACAGTATATTATTATCCTTCTGTCTCTCTCTACAGTATATTATTATCCTTCTGTCTCTCTCTACAGTATATTATTATCCTTCTGTCTCTACAGTATATTATTATCCTTCTGTCTCTACAGTATATTATTATCCTTCTGTCTCTACAGTATATTATTATCCTTCTGTCTCTACAGTATATTATTATCCTTCTGTCTCTACAGTATATTATTATCCTTCTGTCTCTACAGTATATTATTATCCTTCTGTCTCTACAGTATATTATTCTCCTTCTGTCTCTACAGTATATTATTATCCTTCTGTCTCTCTCTACAGTATATTATTATCCTTCTGTCTCTACAGTATATTATTATCCTTCTGTCTCTACAGTATATTATTCTCCTTCTGTCTCTACAGTATATTATTATCCTTCTGTCTCTCTCTACAGTATATTATTATCCTTCTGTCTCTACAGTATATTATTATCATTCTGTCTCTACAGTATATTATTATCCTTCTGTCTCTACAGTATATTATTATCCTTCTGTCTCTCTCTACAGTATATTATTATCCTTCTGTCTCTACAGTATATTATAATCCTTCTGTCTCTCTCTACAGTATATTATTATCCTTCTGTCTCTACAGTATATTATTATCCTTCTGTCTCTCTCTACAGTATATTATTATCCTTCTGTCTCTACAGTATACTATTATCCTTCTGTCTCTACAGTATATTATTATCCTTCTGTCTCTCTCTACAGTATATTATTATCCTTCTGTCTCTACAGTATATTATTATCCTTCTGTCTCTACAGTATATTATTATCCTTCTGTCTCTCTCTACAGTATATTATTATCATTCTGTCTCTACAGTATATTATTCTCCTTCTCTCTCTACAGTATATTATTATCCTTCTGTCTCTCTCTACAGTATATTATTATCCTTCTGTCTCTCTCTACAGTATATTATAATCCTTCTGTCTCTCTCTACAGTATATTATTATCCTTCTGTCTCTACAGTATACTATTATCCTTCTGTCTCTACAGTATATTATTATCCTTCTGTCTCTCTCTACAGTATATTATAATCCTTCTGTCTCTCTCTACAGTATATTATTATCCTTCTGTCTCTACAGTATATTATTATCCTTCTGTCTCTCTCTACAGTATATTATTATCCTTCTGTCTCTACAGTATATTATTCTCCTTCTCTCTCTACAGTATATTATTATCCTTCTGTCTCTCTCTACAGTATATTATTATCCTTCTGTCTCTCTCTACAGTATATTATTATCCTTCTGTCTCTCTCTACAGTATATTATAATCCTTCTGTCTCTCTCTACAGTATACTATTATCCTTCTGTCTCTACAGTATATTATTATCCTTCTGTCTCTCTCTACAGTATATTATTATCCTTCTGTCTCTACAGTATATTATTCTCCTTCTGTCTCTCTCTACAGTATATTATTATCCTTCTGTCTCTACAGTATATTATTCTCCTTCTGTCTCTACAGTATATTATAATCCTTCTGTCTCTCTCTACAGTATACTATTATCCTTCTGTCTCTACAGTATATTATTATCCTTCTGTCTCTCTCTACAGTATATTATTATCCTTCTGTCTCTACAGTATATTATTCTCCTTCTGTCTCTCTCTACAGTATATTATTATCCTTCTGTCTCTACAGTATATTATTATCCTTCTGTCTCTACAGTATATTATTATCCTTCTGTCTCTACAGTATATTATTATCCTTCTCTCTCTACAGTATATTATTATCCTTCTGTCTCTACAGTATATTATTATCCTTCTGTCTCTACAGTATATTATTATCCTTCTCTCTCTACAGTATATTATTATCCTTCTGTCTCTACAGTATATTATTATCCTTCTGTCTCTCTCTACAGTATATTATAATCCTTCTGTCTCTCTCTACAGTATATTATTATCCTTCTGTCTCTCTCTACAGTATATTATTATCCTTCTGTCTCTCTCTACAGTATATTATTATCCTTCTGTCTCTCTCTACAGTATATTATTATCCTTCTGTCTCTCTCTACAGTATATTATTATCCTTCTGTCTCTACAGTATATTATTATCCTTCTCTCTCTACAGTATATTATTATCCTTCTGTCTCTACAGTATATTATTATCCTTCTGTCTCTCTCTACAGTATATTATAATCCTTCTGTCTCTCTCTACAGTATATTATAATCCTTCTGTCTCTACAGTATATTATTATCCTTCTGTCTCTACAGTATATTATTATCCTTCTGTCTCTACAGTATATTATTCTCCTTCTCTCTCTACAGTATATTATTATCCTTCTGTCTCTACAGTATATTATTATCCTTCTGTCTCTACAGTATATTATTATCCTTCTGTCTCTACAGTATATTATTATCCTTCTGTCTCTACAGTATATTATTATCCTTCTGTCTCTACAGTATATTATTATCCTTCTGTCTCTACAGTATATTATTATCCTTCTGTCTCTACAGTATATTATTATCCTTCTGTCTCTACAGTATATTATTATCCTTCTGTCTCTCTCTACAGTATATTATTATCCTTCTGTCTCTACAGTATATTATTATCCTTCTGTCTCTACAGTATATTATTATCCTTCTGTCTCTACAGTATATTATTATCCTTCTGTCTCTACAGTATATTATTATCCTTCTGTCTCTACAGTATATTATTATCCTTCTGTCTCTACAGTATATTATTATCCTTCTGTCTCTCTCTACAGTATATTATTATCCTTCTGTCTCTACAGTATATTATTATCCTTCTGTCTCTCTCTACAGTATATTATTATCCTTCTCTCTCTACAGTATATTATTATCCTTCTGTCTCTACAGTATATTATTATCCTTCTGTCTCTACAGTATATTATTATCCTTCTCTCTCTACAGTATATTATTATCCTTCTGTCTCTCTCTACAGTATATTATTATCCTTCTGTCTCTACAGTATATTATTATCCTTCTCTCTCTACAGTATATTATTATCCTTCTGTCTCTACAGTATATTATTATCCTTCTCTCTCTACAGTATATTATTCTCCTTCTCTCTCTATAGTATATTATTATCCTTCTGTCTCTACAGTATATTATTCTCCTTCTCTCTCTACAGTATATTATTATCCTTCTGTCTCTCTCTACAGTATATTATTATCCTTCTGTCTCTCTCTACAGTATATTATTCTCCTTCTGTCTCTACAGTATATTATTATCCTTCTGTCTCTACAGTATATTATTCTCCTTCTCTCTCTACAGTATATTATTATCCTTCTGTCTCTCTCTACAGTATATTATAATCCTTCTGTCTCACTCTACAGTATATTATTATCCTTCTCTCTCTACAGTATATTATTATCCTTCTGTCTCTCTCTACAGTATATTATTATCCTTCTGTCTCTACAGTATATTATTATCCTTCTGTCTCTACAGTATATTATAATCCTTCTGTCTCTCTCTACAGTATATTATTATCCTTCTGTCTCTACAGTATATTATTATCCTTCTCTCTCTACAGTATATTATTATCCTTCTCTCTCTACAGTATATTATTCTCCTTCTGTCTCTCTCTACAGTATATTATTATCCTTCTCTCTCTACAGTATATTATTATCCTTCTGTCTCTACAGTATATTATTATCCTTCTGTCTCTACAGTATATTATTATCCTTCTGTCTCTCTCTACAGTATATTATTATCCTTCTGTCTCTCTCTACAGTATATTATTCTCCTTCTGTCTCTACAGTATATTATTATCCTTCTCTCTCTACAGTATATTATTATCCTTCTCTCTGTACAGTATATTATTATCCTTCTGTCTCTCTCTACAGTATATTATTATCCTTCTGTCTCTCTCTACAGTATATTATAATCCTTCTGTCTCTCTCTACAGTATATTATTATCCTTCTGTCTCTACAGTATATTATTATCCTTCTGTCTCTACAGTATATTATTATCCTTCTGTCTCTCTCTACAGTATATTATTATCCTTCTGTCTCTCTCTACAGTATATTATTATCCTTCTGTCTCTACAGTATATTATTCTCCTTCTGTCTCTACAGTATATTATTATCCTTCTCTCTCTACAGTATATTATTATCCTTCTGTCTCTACAGTATATTATTCTCCTTCTGTCTCTACAGTATATTATTATCCTTCTCTCTCTACAGTATGTTATTATCCTTCTCTCTCTACAGTATATTATTATCCTTCTGTCTCTACAGTATATTATTCTCCTTCTGTCTCTACAGTATATTATTATCCTTCTGTCTCTACAGTATATTATTATCCTTCTGTCTCTACAGTATATTATTATCCTTCTGTCTCTCTCTACAGTATATTATTATCCTTCTGTCTCTCTCTACAGTATATTATTATCCTTCTGTCTCTCTACAGTATACTATTATCCTTCTGTCTCTACAGTATATTATTATCCTTCTGTCTCTACAGTATATTATTCTCCTTCTCTCTCTACAGTATATTATTATCCTTCTGTCTCTACAGTATATTATTATCCTTCTGTCTCTACAGTATATTATTATCCTTCTGTCTCTCTCTACAGTATATTATTATCCTTCTGTCTCTCTCTACAGTATATTATTATCCTTCTGTCTCTCTCTACAGTATATTATTATCCTTCTGTCTCTCTCTACAGTATATTATTATCCTTCTGTCTCTACAGTATACTATTATCCTTCTCTCTCTACAGTATATTATAATCCTTCTGTCTCTCTCTACAGTATATTATTATCCTTCTGTCTCTCTCTACAGTATATTATTATCCTTCTCTCTCTACAGTATACTATTATCCTTCTGTCTCTACAGTATATTATTATCCTTCTGTCTCTCTCTACAGTATATTATTATCCTTCTCTCTCTACAGTATATTATTATCCTTCTGTCTCTACAGTATATTATTATCCTTCTGTCTCTACAGTATATTATTATCCTTCTGTCTCTACAGTATATTATTATCCTTCTGTCTCTACAGTATATTATTATCCTTCTGTCTCTACAGTATATTATTATCCTTCTGTCTCTACAGTATATTATTATCCTTCTGTCTCTCTCTACAGTATATTATTATCCTTCTGTCTCTACAGTATATTATTATCCTTCTGTCTCTCTCTACAGTATATTATTATCCTTCTGTCTCTCTCTACAGTATATTATTATCCTTCTGTCTCTCTCTACAGTATATTATTATCCTTCTGTCTCTCTCTACAGTATATTATTATCCTTCTGTCTCTACAGTATATTATTATCCTTCTGTCTCTACAGTATATTATTATCCTTCTGTCTCTACAGTATATTATTATCCTTCTCTCTCTACAGTATATTATTATCCTTCTGTCTCTCTCTACAGTATATTATTATCCTTCTGTCTCTACAGTATATTATTATCATTCTGTCTCTACAGTATATTATTATCCTTCTCTCTCTACAGTATATTATTATCCTTCTGTCTCTACAGTATATTATTATCCTTCTGTCTCTCTCTACAGTATATTATTATCATTCTGTCTCTACAGTATATTATTATCCTTCTGTCTCTACAGTATATTATTATCCTTCTGTCTCTACAGTATATTATTATCCTTCTGTCTCTACAGTATATTATTATCCTTCTGTCTCTCTCTACAGTATATTATTATCCTTCTGTCTCTACAGTATATTATTATCCTTCTGTCTCTCTCTACAGTATATTATTATCCTTCTGTCTCTCTCTACAGTATATTATTATCCTTCTGTCTCTCTCTACAGTATATTATTATCCTTCTGTCTCTCTCTACAGTATATTATTATCCTTCTGTCTCTACAGTATATTATTATCCTTCTCTCTCTACAGTATATTATTATCCTTCTGTCTCTACAGTATATTATTATCCTTCTGTCTCTCTCTACAGTATATTATTATCCTTCTGTCTCTACAGTATATTATTATCATTCTGTCTCTACAGTATATTATTATCCTTCTGTCTCTACAGTATATTATTATCCTTCTGTCTCTACAGTATATTATTATCCTTCTGTCTCTCTCTACAGTATATTATGATCCTTCTGTCTCTCTCTACAGTATATTATTATCCTTCTGTCTCTCTCTACAGTATATTATTATCCTTCTGTCTCTCTCTACAGTATATTATTATCCTTCTGTCTCTACAGTATATTATTATCCTTCTGTCTCTCTCTACAGTATATTATTATCCTTCTCTCTCTACAGTATGTTATTATCCTTCTGTCTCTACAGTATATTATTATCCTTCTGTCTCTACAGTATATTATTATCCTTCTCTCTCTACAGTATATTATTATCCTTCTGTCTCTACAGTATATTATTATCCTTCTGTCTCTACAGTATATTATTATCCTTCTGTCTCTACAGTATATTATTATCCTTCTGTCTCTCTACAGTATATTATTATCCTTCTGTCTCTACAGTATATTATTATCCTTCTGTCTCTCTCTACAGTATATTATTATCCTTCTGTCTCTCTCTACAGTATATTATTATCCTTCTGTCTCTACAGTATATTATTCTCCTTCTGTCTCTACAGTATATTATTATCCTTCTCTCTCTACAGTATATTATAATCCTTCTGTCTCTCTCTACAGTATATTATTATCCTTCTGTCTCTCTCTACAGTATATTATTATCCTTCTGTCTCTCTCTACAGTATATTATTATCCTTCTGTCTCTCTCTACAGTATATTATTATCCTTCTCTCTCTACAGTATATTATTATCCTTCTCTCTCTACAGTATATTATTATCCTTCTGTCTCTACAGTATATTATTATCCTTCTCTCTCTACAGTATATTATTATCCTTCTGTCTCTCTCTACAGTATATTATTATCCTTCTGTCTCTCTCTACAGTATATTATTATCCTTCTGTCTCTCTCTACAGTATATTATTATCCTTCTGTCTCTCTCTACAGTATGTTATTATCATTCTCTCTACAGTATATTATTATCCTTCTCTCTCTACAGTATATTATTATCCTTCTGTCTCTCTACAGTATATTATTATCCTTCTGTCTCTCTCTACAGTATATTATTATCCTTCTGTCTCTCTCTACAGTATATTATTATCCTTCTGTCTCTACAGTATATTATTATCCTTCTGTCTCTCTCTACAGTATATTATTATCCTTCTGTCTCTACAGTATATTATTATCCTTCTGTCTCTCTCTACAGTATATTATTATCCTTCTGTCTCTCTCTACAGTATATTATTATCCTTCTGTCTCTCTCTACAGTATATTATTATCCTTCTGTCTCTCTCTACAGTATATTATTATCCTTCTGTCTCTCTCTACAGTATATTATTATCCTTCTGTCTCTCTCTACAGTATATTATTATCCTTCTGTCTCTCTCTACAGTATATTATTATCCTTCTGTCTCTCTCTACAGTATATTATTATCCTTCTGTCTCTCTCTACAGTATATTATTATCCTTCTGTCTCTCTCTACAGTATATTATTATCCTTCTCTCTCTACAGTATATTATTATCCTTCTGTCTCTACAGTATATTATTATCCTTCTGTCTCTACAGTATATTATTATCCTTCTGTCTCTCTCTACAGTATATTATTATCCTTCTGTCTCTACAGTATATTATTATCCTTCTGTCTCTCTCTACAGTATATTATTATCCTTCTCTCTCTACAGTATATTATTATCCTTCTGTCTCTCTCTACAGTATATTATTATCCTTCTGTCTCTCTCTACAGTATATTATTATCCTTCTGTCTCTACAGTATATTATTATCCTTCTGTCTCTCTCTACAGTATATTATTATCCTTCTGTCTCTCTCTACAGTATATTATTATCATTCTGTCTCTACAGTATATTATTATCCTTCTGTCTCTACAGTATATTATTATCCTTCTGTCTCTACAGTATATTATTATCCTTCTGTCTCTCTCTACAGTATATTATTATCCTTCTCTCTCTACAGTATATTATTATCCTTCTGTCTCTACAGTATATTATTATCCTTCTCTCTCTACAGTATATTATTATCCTTCTGTCTCTCTCTACAGTATATTATTATCCTTCTGTCTCTCTCTACAGTATATTATTATCCTTCTGTCTCTACAGTATATTATTATCCTTCTGTCTCTACAGTATATTATTCTCCTTCTGTCTCTACAGTATATTATTATCCTTCTGTCTCTACAGTATATTATTATCCTTCTGTCTCTACAGTATATTATTATCCTTCTGTCTCTCTCTACAGTATATTATTATCCTTCTGTCTCTACAGTATATTATTATCCTTCTGTCTCTACAGTATATTATTATCCTTCTGTCTCTCTCTACAGTATATTATTATCCTTCTGTCTCTACAGTATATTATAATCCTTCTGTCTCTACAGTATATTATTATCCTTCTGTCTCTACAGTATATTATTATCCTTCTCTCTCTACAGTATATTATTATCCTTCTGTCTCTCTCTACAGTATATTATTATCCTTCTGTCTCTCTACAGTATATTTTTATCATTCTGTCTCTACAGTATATTATTATCCTTCTCTCTCTACAGTATATTATTATCCTTCTGTCTCTACAGTATATTATTATCCTTCTGTCTCTACAGTATATTATTATCCTTCTGTCTCTACAGTATATTATTATCCTTCTGTCACTCTCTACAGTATATTATTATCCTTCTGTCTCTCTCTACAGTATATTATTATCATTCTGTCTCTACAGTATATTATTATCCTTCTGTCTCTACAGTATATTATTATCCTTCTGTCTCTCTACAGTATATTATTATCCTTCTCTCTCTACAGTATATTATTATCCTTCTGTCTCTACAGTATATTATTATCCTTCTGTCTCTCTACAGTATATTATTATCCTTCTGTCTCTACAGTATATTATTATCCTTCTCTCTCTACAGTATATTATTATCCTTCTGTCTCTACAGTATATTATTATCCTTCTGTCTCTCTCTACAGTATATTATTATCCTTCTGTCTCTACAGTATATTATTATCCTTCTGTCTCTACAGTATATTATTATCCTTCTGTCTCTACAGTATATTATTATCCTTCTGTCTCTCTCTACAGTATATTATTATCCTTCTGTCTCTCTACAGTATATTATTATCCTTCTGTCTCTACAGTATATTATAATCCTTCTGTCTCTACAGTATATTATTATCCTTCTCTCTCTGCAGTATATTATTATCCTTCTGTCTCTACAGTATATTATTATCCTTCTGTCTCTCTCTACAGTATATTATTATCCTTCTGTCTCTCTCTACAGTATATTATTATCCTTCTGTCTCTACAGTATATTATTATCCTTCTGTCTCTACAGTATATTATTATCCTTCTCTCTCTACAGTATATTATTATCCTTCTGTCTCTACAGTATATTATTATCCTTCTCTCTCTACAGTATATTATTATCCTTCTGTCTCTCTCTACAGTATATTATTATCCTTCTGTCTCTACAGTATATTATTATCCTTCTCTCTCTACAGTATATTATTATCCTTCTGTCTCTCTACAGTATATTATTCTCCTTCTGTCTCTACAGTATATTATTATCCTTCTGTCTCTCTCTACAGTATATTATTATCCTTCTGTCTCTCTCTACAGTATATTATTATCCTTCTGTCTCTACAGTATATTATTATCCTTCTGTCTCTCTCTACAGTATATTATTATCCTTCTGTCTCTACAGTATATTATTCTCCTTCTGTCTCTACAGTATATTATTATCCTTCTCTCTCTACAGTATGTTATTATCCTTCTCTCTCTACAGTATATTATTATCCTTCTGTCTCTACAGTATATTATTCTCCTTCTGTCTCTACAGTATATTATTATCCTTCTGTCTCTACAGTATATTATTATCCTTCTGTCTCTACAGTATATTATTATCCTTCTGTCTCTCTCTACAGTATATTATTATCCTTCTGTCTCTCTCTACAGTATATTATTATCCTTCTGTCTCTCTACAGTATACTATTATCCTTCTGTCTCTACAGTATATTATTATCCTTCTGTCTCTACAGTATATTATTCTCCTTCTCTCTCTACAGTATATTATTATCCTTCTGTCTCTACAGTATATTATTATCCTTCTGTCTCTACAGTATATTATTATCCTTCTGTCTCTCTCTACAGTATATTATTATCCTTCTGTCTCTCTCTACAGTATATTATTATCCTTCTGTCTCTCTCTACAGTATATTATTATCCTTCTGTCTCTCTCTACAGTATATTATTATCCTTCTGTCTCTACAGTATACTATTATCCTTCTCTCTCTACAGTATATTATAATCCTTCTGTCTCTCTCTACAGTATATTATTATCCTTCTGTCTCTCTCTACAGTATATTATTATCCTTCTCTCTCTACAGTATACTATTATCCTTCTGTCTCTACAGTATATTATTATCCTTCTGTCTCTCTCTACAGTATATTATTATCCTTCTCTCTCTACAGTATATTATTATCCTTCTGTCTCTACAGTATATTATTATCCTTCTGTCTCTACAGTATATTATTATCCTTCTGTCTCTACAGTATATTATTATCCTTCTGTCTCTACAGTATATTATTATCCTTCTGTCTCTACAGTATATTATTATCCTTCTGTCTCTACAGTATATTATTATCCTTCTGTCTCTCTCTACAGTATATTATTATCCTTCTGTCTCTACAGTATATTATTATCCTTCTGTCTCTCTCTACAGTATATTATTATCCTTCTGTCTCTCTCTACAGTATATTATTATCCTTCTGTCTCTCTCTACAGTATATTATTATCCTTCTGTCTCTCTCTACAGTATATTATTATCCTTCTGTCTCTACAGTATATTATTATCCTTCTGTCTCTACAGTATATTATTATCCTTCTGTCTCTACAGTATATTATTATCCTTCTCTCTCTACAGTATATTATTATCCTTCTGTCTCTCTCTACAGTATATTATTATCCTTCTGTCTCTACAGTATATTATTATCATTCTGTCTCTACAGTATATTATTATCCTTCTCTCTCTACAGTATATTATTATCCTTCTGTCTCTACAGTATATTATTATCCTTCTGTCTCTCTCTACAGTATATTATTATCATTCTGTCTCTACAGTATATTATTATCCTTCTGTCTCTACAGTATATTATTATCCTTCTGTCTCTACAGTATATTATTATCCTTCTGTCTCTACAGTATATTATTATCCTTCTGTCTCTCTCTACAGTATATTATTATCCTTCTGTCTCTACAGTATATTATTATCCTTCTGTCTCTCTCTACAGTATATTATTATCCTTCTGTCTCTCTCTACAGTATATTATTATCCTTCTGTCTCTCTCTACAGTATATTATTATCCTTCTGTCTCTCTCTACAGTATATTATTATCCTTCTGTCTCTACAGTATATTATTATCCTTCTCTCTCTACAGTATATTATTATCCTTCTGTCTCTACAGTATATTATTATCCTTCTGTCTCTCTCTACAGTATATTATTATCCTTCTGTCTCTACAGTATATTATTATCATTCTGTCTCTACAGTATATTATTATCCTTCTGTCTCTACAGTATATTATTATCCTTCTGTCTCTACAGTATATTATTATCCTTCTGTCTCTCTCTACAGTATATTATGATCCTTCTGTCTCTCTCTACAGTATATTATTATCCTTCTGTCTCTCTCTACAGTATATTATTATCCTTCTGTCTCTCTCTACAGTATATTATTATCCTTCTGTCTCTACAGTATATTATTATCCTTCTGTCTCTCTCTACAGTATATTATTATCCTTCTCTCTCTACAGTATGTTATTATCCTTCTGTCTCTACAGTATATTATTATCCTTCTGTCTCTACAGTATATTATTATCCTTCTCTCTCTACAGTATATTATTATCCTTCTGTCTCTACAGTATATTATTATCCTTCTGTCTCTACAGTATATTATTATCCTTCTGTCTCTACAGTATATTATTATCCTTCTGTCTCTCTACAGTATATTATTATCCTTCTGTCTCTACAGTATATTATTATCCTTCTGTCTCTCTCTACAGTATATTATTATCCTTCTGTCTCTCTCTACAGTATATTATTATCCTTCTGTCTCTACAGTATATTATTCTCCTTCTGTCTCTACAGTATATTATTATCCTTCTCTCTCTACAGTATATTATAATCCTTCTGTCTCTCTCTACAGTATATTATTATCCTTCTGTCTCTCTCTACAGTATATTATTATCCTTCTGTCTCTCTCTACAGTATATTATTATCCTTCTGTCTCTCTCTACAGTATATTATTATCCTTCTCTCTCTACAGTATATTATTATCCTTCTCTCTCTACAGTATATTATTATCCTTCTGTCTCTACAGTATATTATTATCCTTCTCTCTCTACAGTATATTATTATCCTTCTGTCTCTCTCTACAGTATATTATTATCCTTCTGTCTCTCTCTACAGTATATTATTATCCTTCTGTCTCTCTCTACAGTATATTATTATCCTTCTGTCTCTCTCTACAGTATGTTATTATCATTCTCTCTACAGTATATTATTATCCTTCTCTCTCTACAGTATATTATTATCCTTCTGTCTCTCTACAGTATATTATTATCCTTCTGTCTCTCTCTACAGTATATTATTATCCTTCTGTCTCTCTCTACAGTATATTATTATCCTTCTGTCTCTACAGTATATTATTATCCTTCTGTCTCTCTCTACAGTATATTATTATCCTTCTGTCTCTACAGTATATTATTATCCTTCTGTCTCTCTCTACAGTATATTATTATCCTTCTGTCTCTCTCTACAGTATATTATTATCCTTCTGTCTCTCTCTACAGTATATTATTATCCTTCTGTCTCTCTCTACAGTATATTATTATCCTTCTGTCTCTCTCTACAGTATATTATTATCCTTCTGTCTCTCTCTACAGTATATTATTATCCTTCTGTCTCTCTCTACAGTATATTATTATCCTTCTGTCTCTCTCTACAGTATATTATTATCCTTCTGTCTCTCTCTACAGTATATTATTATCCTTCTGTCTCTCTCTACAGTATATTATTATCCTTCTCTCTCTACAGTATATTATTATCCTTCTGTCTCTACAGTATATTATTATCCTTCTGTCTCTACAGTATATTATTATCCTTCTGTCTCTCTCTACAGTATATTATTATCCTTCTGTCTCTACAGTATATTATTATCCTTCTGTCTCTCTCTACAGTATATTATTATCCTTCTCTCTCTACAGTATATTATTATCCTTCTGTCTCTCTCTACAGTATATTATTATCCTTCTGTCTCTCTCTACAGTATATTATTATCCTTCTGTCTCTACAGTATATTATTATCCTTCTGTCTCTCTCTACAGTATATTATTATCCTTCTGTCTCTCTCTACAGTATATTATTATCATTCTGTCTCTACAGTATATTATTATCCTTCTGTCTCTACAGTATATTATTATCCTTCTGTCTCTACAGTATATTATTATCCTTCTGTCTCTCTCTACAGTATATTATTATCCTTCTCTCTCTACAGTATATTATTATCCTTCTGTCTCTACAGTATATTATTATCCTTCTCTCTCTACAGTATATTATTATCCTTCTGTCTCTCTCTACAGTATATTATTATCCTTCTGTCTCTCTCTACAGTATATTATTATCCTTCTGTCTCTACAGTATATTATTATCCTTCTGTCTCTACAGTATATTATTCTCCTTCTGTCTCTACAGTATATTATTATCCTTCTGTCTCTACAGTATATTATTATCCTTCTGTCTCTACAGTATATTATTATCCTTCTGTCTCTCTCTACAGTATATTATTATCCTTCTGTCTCTACAGTATATTATTATCCTTCTGTCTCTACAGTATATTATTATCCTTCTGTCTCTCTCTACAGTATATTATTATCCTTCTGTCTCTACAGTATATTATAATCCTTCTGTCTCTACAGTATATTATTATCCTTCTGTCTCTACAGTATATTATTATCCTTCTCTCTCTACAGTATATTATTATCCTTCTGTCTCTCTCTACAGTATATTATTATCCTTCTGTCTCTCTACAGTATATTTTTATCATTCTGTCTCTACAGTATATTATTATCCTTCTCTCTCTACAGTATATTATTATCCTTCTGTCTCTACAGTATATTATTATCCTTCTGTCTCTACAGTATATTATTATCCTTCTGTCTCTACAGTATATTATTATCCTTCTGTCACTCTCTACAGTATATTATTATCCTTCTGTCTCTCTCTACAGTATATTATTATCATTCTGTCTCTACAGTATATTATTATCCTTCTGTCTCTACAGTATATTATTATCCTTCTGTCTCTCTACAGTATATTATTATCCTTCTCTCTCTACAGTATATTATTATCCTTCTGTCTCTACAGTATATTATTATCCTTCTGTCTCTCTACAGTATATTATTATCCTTCTGTCTCTACAGTATATTATTATCCTTCTCTCTCTACAGTATATTATTATCCTTCTGTCTCTACAGTATATTATTATCCTTCTGTCTCTCTCTACAGTATATTATTATCCTTCTGTCTCTACAGTATATTATTATCCTTCTGTCTCTACAGTATATTATTATCCTTCTGTCTCTACAGTATATTATTATCCTTCTGTCTCTCTCTACAGTATATTATTATCCTTCTGTCTCTCTACAGTATATTATTATCCTTCTGTCTCTACAGTATATTATAATCCTTCTGTCTCTACAGTATATTATTATCCTTCTCTCTCTGCAGTATATTATTATCCTTCTGTCTCTACAGTATATTATTATCCTTCTGTCTCTCTCTACAGTATATTATTATCCTTCTGTCTCTCTCTACAGTATATTATTATCCTTCTGTCTCTACAGTATATTATTATCCTTCTGTCTCTACAGTATATTATTATCCTTCTCTCTCTACAGTATATTATTATCCTTCTGTCTCTACAGTATATTATTATCCTTCTCTCTCTACAGTATATTATTATCCTTCTGTCTCTCTCTACAGTATATTATTATCCTTCTGTCTCTACAGTATATTATTATCCTTCTCTCTCTACAGTATATTATTATCCTTCTGTCTCTCTACAGTATATTATTCTCCTTCTGTCTCTACAGTATATTATTATCCTTCTGTCTCTCTCTACAGTATATTATTATCCTTCTGTCTCTCTCTACAGTATATTATTATCCTTCTGTCTCTACAGTATATTATTATCCTTCTGTCTCTCTCTACAGTATATTATTATCCTTCTGTCTCTACAGTATATTATAATCCTTCTGTCTCTCTCTACAGTATATTATTATCCTTCTGTCTCTCTCTACAGTATATTATTATCCTTCTGTCTCTACAGTATATTATTATCCTTCTGTCTCTACAGTATATTATTATCCTTCTCTCTCTACAGTATATTATAATCCTTCTGTCTCTCTCTACAGTATATTATTATCCTTCTGTCTCTACAGTATATTATTATCCTTCTGTCTCTACAGTATATTATTCTCCTTCTCTCTCTACAGTATATTATTATCCTTCTCTCTCTACAGTATATTATTATCCTTCTCTCTCTACAGTATATTATTATCCTTCTGTCTCTACAGTATATTATTATCCTTCTGTCTCTCTCTACAGTATATTATTATCCTTCTGTCTCTCTACAGTATATTATTATCCTTCTGTCTCTCTACAGTATATTATTATCCTTCTGTCTCTCTCTACAGTATATTATTATCCTTCTGTCTCTACAGTATACTATTATCCTTCTGTCTCTACAGTATATTATTATCCTTCTGTCTCTACAGTATATTATTATCCTTCTGTCTCTCTCTACAGTATATTATTATCCTTCTGTCTCTCTACAGTATATTATTATCCTTCTGTCTCTCTCTACAGTATATTATTATCCTTCTGTCTCTCTACAGTATATTATTATCCTTCTCTCTCTACAGTATATTATTATCCTTCTGTCTCTCTCTACAGTATATTATTATCCTTCTCTCTCTACAGTATATTATTATCCTTCTCTCAATTCAATTCAATTCAATTCAATTCAAGGGCTTTATTGGCATGGGAAACATGTGTTAACATTGCCAAAGCAAGTGAGGTAGATAATATATAATATAATATCTCTCTCTCTTCCTGTATCTTTCAGAAGCCTCACCTTTCTCCTCTCGCTCCCCCTTCGCTCCCCCTTCTCATCTCTGTCCTCTCCTCCATTCCCCCCCATCCACCCTCTCCTCTCCCCCTTATCCCTCTCCTCTCCCCTTTCTCATCTTTCTCCTCTCCTCCCTTCTTCTCCCTCTCTTCTCCTCTCCTCTCCCCCATCTCCTCTCTCCTCCTCCCCTCCCTTCTTCTCCTCTCCTCTCCCCCATCTTCTCTCTCCTCCTCTCCTCCCTTCTTCTCCCTCTCTTCTCCCCTCTCCTTTCATGGTGAAATCCCTGAGCGGTATCCTTCCTGTCCGGCAATAGAGAGGACGCCTGTATCTGTGTAGTGACTGGGTGTATTGATACACCATCCAAAGTGTAATTAATAACTTCACCATGAATATTCAATGTCTGCTTTTTTAAATCTTTGCCCATCTACCAATAGGTGCCCGTGTTTGCATTGGAAAACCTCCCTGTTTGTTGTGGTTGAATCTGTGTTTGAAACTCACAGCTCGACTGAGGAACCTTATAGATAATTGTATGTGTGGGATACAGAGATGTGTCAAAACTCATGCTAAACACTATTATTACACACAGAGTGAGTCCATCCAACGTACTATGTGACTTGTTATTACTGAACTTGTTTGGACTTAACAAAGGGCTTGAATACTTATTGACTCAAGACATTTCAGCTTTTCGCTTTTAATTCATTTGTAAACCTTTTGAAAAACAGAATTCCACTTTTAGACGATGAGGTATTGTGTGTAGGCCAGTGACAAGCAATCTAAATGTAAAACATTTCATTTCAGGCTGTAAGTGGAGGGTTGTGAATACTTCCTGAAGTCACGGTAACTAGTTCTCCTCATGGTAACTAGTTATCCTCGCTGTAACTAGTTATCCTCGATGTAACTAGTTCTCCTCGCTGTAACTAGTTATCATCACTGTAACTAGTTCTCCTCGCTGTAATTAGTTCTCCTCATGGTAACTAGTTCTCCTCCCTGTAACTAGTTCTCTTCGCTGTAACTAGTTCTCCTCGCTGTAACGAGTTCTCCTCACTGCAACTAGTTCTCCTCCCTGTAACTAGTTCTCCTCGCTGTAACTAGTTCTCCTCGCTGTAACTAGTTATCATCACTGTAACTAGTTCTCCTCGCTGTAATTAGTTCTCCTCATGGTAACTAGTTCTCCTCCCTGTAACTAGTTCTCTTCGCTGTAACTAGTTCTCCTCGCTGTAACGAGTTCTCCTCACTGCAACTAGTTCTCCTCCCTGTAACTAGTTCTCCTCGCTGTAACTAGTTCTCCTCGCTGTAACTAGTTCTCCTCCCTGTAACTAGTTCTCCTCGCTGTAACTAGTTCTCCTCGCTGTAACTAGTTCTCCTCACTGTAACTAGTTCTCCTCCCTTTAACTAGTTCTCATCCCTGTAACTAGTTCTCCTCACTGCAATTAGTTATCCTCCCTGTAACTAGTTCACCTCACTGTAACTAGTTCACCTCACTGTAACTAGTTATCCTCACTGTAACTAGTTATCCTCACTGTAACTAGTTCTCCTCACTGTAACTAGTTATCCTCACGGTGACTAGTTATCCTCACTGTAACTAGTTCTCCTCGCTGTAACTAGTTATCCTCACGGTAACTAGTTCTCCTCACTGTAACTAGTTCTCCTCACGGTAACTAGTTATACTCACTGTAACTAGTTCTCCTCATGTTACCTAGTTCTCCTCACTGTAACTAGTTCTCCTCACTGTAACTAGTTATCCTCACTGTAACTAGTTATCCTCACTGTAACTAGTTCTCCTCACTGTAACTAGTTCTCCTCACTGTAACTAGTTCTCCTCACTGTAACTAGTTATCCTCACTGTAACTAGTTCTCCTCACTGTAACTAGTTATCCTCACTGTAACTAGTTCTCCTCACTGTAACTAGTTATACTCACTGTAACTAGTTCTCCTCACTGTAACTAGTTATCCTCACTGTAACTAGGTCTCCTCACTGTAACTAGTTCTCCTCACGGTAACTAGTTATCCTCACTGTAACTAGTTCTCCTCGCGGAAACTAGTTCTCCTCACTGTAACTAGTTCTCCTCACTGTAACTAGTTCTCCTCACTGTAACTAGTTATCCTCACTGTAACTAGTTATCCTCACTGTAACTAGTTCTCCTCACTGTAAATAGTTCTCCTTCTCCCTCTGAAGTCACTGTAACTAGTTCTCCTCACTGTAACTAGTTCTCCTCACTGTAACTAGTTAACCTCACTGTATCTAGTTCTCCTCACTGTAACTAGTTATACTCACTGTAACTAGTTCTCCTCACTGTAACTAGTTCTCCTCACTGTAACTAGTTCTCCTCACTGTAACTAGTACTCCTCACTGTAACTAGTTCTCCTCACTGTAACTATTTATCCTCACTGTAACTAGTTATCCTCGCTGTAACTAGTTGTCCTCGCTGTAACTAGTTTTCCTCGCCGTAACTAGTTCTCCTCACTGTAACTAGTTATACTCACTGTAAATAGTTATCCTCACTGTAAAAAGTTATCCTCACTGTAACTAGTTCTCCTCACTGTAACTAGTTCTTCTCACTGTAACTAGTTATCCTCACTGTAACTAGTTATCCTCACTGTAACTAGTTCTCCTCATGTTACCTAGTTCTCCTCACTGTAACTAGTTATCCTCAATGTAACTAGTTATCCTCACTGTAACTAGTTCTCCTCATGTTACCAAGTTCTCCTCACTGTAACTGGTTCTCCTCACGGTAACTAGTTCTCCTCACTGTAACTAGTTCTCCTCACTGTAACTAGTTCTCCTCACTGTAACTAGTTATCCTCATGTTACCTAGTTCTCCTCACTGTATCTAGTTATCCTCACTGTAACTGGTTCTCCTCACGGTAACTAGTTCTCCTCACTGTAACTAGTTCTCCTCACTGTAACTAGTTCTCCTCACGGTAACTAGTTATCCTCACTGTAACTAGTTCTCCTCATGTTACCTAGTTCTCCTCACTGTAACTAGTTCTCCTCACTGTAACTAGTTATCCTCACTGTAACTAGTTATCCTCACTGTAACTAGTTCTCCTCACTGTAAATAGTTCTCCTTCTCCCTCTGAAGTCACTGTAACTAGTTCTCCTCACTGTAACTAGGTCTCCTCACTGTAACTAGTTCTCCTCACTGTAACTAGTTCTCCTCACTGTAACTAGTTATCCTCACTGTAACTAGTTATCCTCACTGTAACTAGGTCTCCTCACTGTAACTAGTTCTCCTCACTGTAACTAGTTCTCCTCGCGATAACTAGTTCTCCTCACTGTAACTAGTTATCCTCACTGTAACTAGTTCTCCTCACTGTAACTAGTTATCCTCACTGTAACTAGTTATCCTCACGGTAACTAGTTATCCTCACTGTAACTAGTTCTCCTCACGGTAACTAGTTATCCTCACTGTAACTAGTTCTGCTCGCGATAACTAGTTCTACTCACTGTAACTAGTTATCCTCACTGTAACTAGTTCTACTCACTGTAAGTAGTTCTCCTCACTGTAACTAGTTCTCCTCACGGTAACTAGTTATCCTCACTGTAACTAGTTCTCCTCACTGTAACTAGTTCTCCTCACTGTAAATAGTTCTCCTTCACCCTCTGTAGTCACTGTAACTAGTTCTCCTCACTGTAACTAGTTCTCCTCACTGTAACTAGTTATCCTCACTGTAACTAGTTATCCTCCCTGTAACTAGTTCTCCTCACTGTATCTAGTTATTCTCACTGTAACTAGTTATCCTCACTGTAACTAGTTCTCCTCACTGTAACTAGTTCTCCTCACTGTAACTAGTTATCCTCACTGTAACTAGGTCTCCTCACTGTAACTAGTTCTCCTCACGGTAACTAGTTCTCCTCACTGTAACTAGTTCTCCTCGCGATAACTAGTTCTCCTCACTGTAACTAGTTCTCCTCACTGTAACTAGTTCTCCTCACTGTAACTAGTTATCCTCACTGTAACTAGTTCTCCTCACTGTAACTAGTTATCCTCACTGTAACTAGTTATCCTCACGGTAACTAGTTATCCTCACTGTAACTAGTTCTCCTCACGGTAACTAGTTCTCCCCACTGTAAATAGTTATCCTTCTCCCTCTGAAGTCACTGTAACTAGTTTTCCTCACTGTAACTAGTTCTCCTCACTGTAACTAGTTATCCTCACTGTAACTAGTTCTCCTCACTGTAACTAGTTATCCTCACTGTAACTAGTTATCCTCACGGTAACTAGTTATCCTCACTGTAACTAGTTCTCCTCACGGTAACTAGTTCTCCTCACTGTAACTAGTTCTGCTCGCGATAACTAGTTCTACTCACTGTAACTAGTTATCCTCACTGTAACTAGTTCTACTCACTGTAAGTAGTTCTCCTCACTGTAACTAGTTCTCCTCATGGTAACTAGTTCTCCTCACTGTAACTAGTTCTCCTCACTGTAACTAGTTCTCCTCACTGTAAATAGTTCTCCTTCTCCCTCTGTAGTCACTGTAACTAGTTCTCCTCACTGTAACTAGTTCTCCTCACTGTAACTAGTTATCCTCACTGTAACTAGTTATCCTCCCTGTAACTAGTTCTCCTCACTGTATCTAGTTCTTCTCACTGTAACTAGTTATCCTCACTGTAACTAGTTCTCCTCACTGTAACTAGTTCTCCTCACTGTAAATAGTTATCCTCACTGTAACTAGTTCTCCTCACTGTAACTAGCTATCCTTCTCCCTCTCATTCTTTACTCGCATCACTACTGGGAAGGCAGTTAATAGCATGGCTGTTAATTAGACTCAAACATGAATGAATCCTTTATCTAATCTATCAGCATCCTAAAGATAACTATCTAATTAACTGGAGAAAGAGAAAAAAGAGAACATTTAGATGTTAGATTAATCTCATCTCCTTATTTGATTCTCTCTTTTCTCTCTCTCTCCTTCCTTCCCCTCCCTCTCTCTCTCTCCTTCCTTCCCCTCCCTCCTTCCCTACCTCTCTCTCCTTACTCCCCTCCCTCTCTCTTTCCTTCCTTCCCCTCCCTCTCTCTCCTTCCTTCCCCTCCCTCTCTCTCCTTCCTTCCCCTCCCTCTCCTTCCTTCCCCTCTCTCTCTCTCTCTCTCTCCTTCCTTCCCCTCCCTCCCTCTCTCTCCTTCCTTCCTTCCTTCCCCTCCCTCTCTCTCTCTCTCCTTCCTTCCTTCCCCTCCATCTCTCTCTCTCTCCTTCCTTCCTTCCTTCCCCTCCCTCTCTCTCTCTCTCCTTCCTTCCTTCCTTCCCCTCCCTCTCTCTCTCTCCTTCCTTCCCCTCCCTCTCTCTATCCTTCCTCTCTCTCTCTCTCTCTCTCCTTCCTTCCCCTCCCTCCCTCTCTCTCCTTCCTTCCTTCCCCTCCCTCTCTCTCTCTCTCCTTCCTTCCTTCCCCTCCATCTCTCTCTCTCTCCTTCCTTCCTTCCTTCCCCTCCCTCTCTCTCTCTCTCCTTCCTTCCTTCCTTCCCCTCCCTCTCTCTCTCTCCTTCCTTCCCCTCCCTCTCTCTCTCCTTCCTTCCTCTCTCTCTCTCTCCTTCCTTCCCCTCCCTCTCTCTCCTTCCTTCCCCCCTTTCTCTCTCTCTCCTTCCTTCCCCTCTCTCTCTCTCCTTCCTTCCTTCCTTCCCCTCCCTCTCTCTCTCTCTCTCCTTCCTTCCCCTCCCTCTCTCTCTCCTTCCTTCCTTCCTTCCCCTTTCTCTCTCTCTCCTTCCTTCCCCCCTCTCTCTCTCTCCTTCCTTCCCCTCCCTCTCTCTCTCCTTCCTTCCTTCCTTCCTTCCCCTCCCTCTCTCTCTCCTTCCTTCCTCTCTCTCTCTCTCCTTCCTTCCCCTCCCTCTCTCTCTCCTTCCTTCCTCTCCCTCTCTCTCTCTCTCCTTCCTTCCCCTCCCTCTCTCTCTCTCCTTCCTTCACCTCCCTCTCTCTCTCTCTCTCTCCTTCCTTCCCCTCTCTCTCTCTCTCCTTCCCCCCTCTCTCTCTCCTTCCTTCCCCTCCCTCTCTCTCTCCTTCCTTCCCCCTCTCTCTCTCCTTCCTTCCCCCCTCCCTCTCTCCTTCCTTCACCCCTCCCTCTCTCTCTCTCTCCTTCCTTCCTCTCTCTCTCTCTCCTTCCTTTCCCTCCCTCTCTCTCTCTCTCCTTCCTTCCCCTCCCTCTCTCTCTCCTTCCTTCCCCCTCTCTCTCTCTCCTTCCTCCCCCCCCCCTCTCTCTCTCTCTCTCTCCTTCCTTCCCCTCTCCCTCACTCTCCTTCTTTCTGTCCCTCTCTGTTCTCTCTCTTTCTTTTCTCTCCTCCCCCATCTCCCCATCCTCCCCTCATCTCCCCATCCTCTCCTCATCTCCACCCTCTCTCTCCATGTTTATTGACTGGGAGAGTTCATACAAGAGCGTGTCTTAATGCGTTGCTTTCATGTACCTGGCTTTGTTGCAGAAAATGCACAGACCACAATATTGCAAATTGATCCGTCTAGCCCGTCACCTTTTGTTGTGGAGTGAAGTGAACTACTATTGCATTATCTGCCTC
>NC_048565.1:88341196-88358696 GCF_013265735.2 Oncorhynchus mykiss | reverse complement strand
AGACGGGTCATGTTTCTCTACAACACCACCAGGTTCAGGGACGGGTCATGTTTCTCTACAACACCACCAGGTTCAGAGACGGGTCATGTTCCTCTACAACACCACCAGGTTCAGGGACGGGTCATGTTTCCCTACAACAACACCAGGTTCAGGGACGGGTCATGTTTCTCTACAACACCACCAGGTTTCAATCTGCAGTGAAAGCTCCTATTAGTAATGAACCATCATCTTTCTAAAATACATCTTGAAGAGACCCCACATCTCTCCCCCTCCTCACTAAGTTAGAAAACACAATGTCTGTAAAACAAATGAGTAGGGAGGTAATTGTCGACAACACAAATTACATTTCCAATAAAGGCTCTTGTCTCTCCTGGGTCTCTGTCTCCGAGCCCTCAGCTCCTCTCAACCGTTTAACAATCTACATCCAACCTCCCTCCCTCACACACACACACACAAACACACACACACACACACACACTCGGAGACACAAACACACAGAGACACACACACACACTCGGAGACACAAACACACAGAGACACACACACACACACACTCGGAGACACAAACACACAGAGACACACACACACACAAACACAGATACACAGAGACACACAAACACACACACACACAAACACACAGAGACACACAGAGACACACACACAGAGACACAAACACACACACATAGACACACACACACACACACAGAGACACACACACAAACACACAGAGACACACACACACAGAAACACAGAGACACGCACAGAAACACACACACACGCACACAGAGAGACACACACACACACACACACACAGAGACACACACACACACACACACACCACTGAGAACCCACCGGAGAGGGATGTTCTATATTACACATCTACGATGCCTTGCCGTATTCACCCCCCTTGGCATGATTCCTATTGTGTTGCATTACAACCTGTCATTTAAATGTATTTTCACTTGGATTTCATGTAATGGACACACTGTACACAAAGTAGTCAAATTGGTGAAGGGAAATGAAAAACAATTATAGAAAATAAAAAAGGGAAAAGTGGTGCGTGTGTCACACCCTGATCTTAGAGATGTTTTAAATTCTCTATTTGGTAGGTCAGGGTGTGACTAGGGTGGGAAATCTATGTTTTATATTTCTTTGTTGGCCAGGTATGGTTCCCAATCAGAGGCAGCTGTTTATCGTTGTCTCTGATTGGGGATCATACTTAGGCAGCCCTTTTTGTCCCACGTTCTGTTGTGGGATCTTGTCTTTGGTTGCTGCATGTGTTTGCACTCCCAGCTTTACGTTCGTTGAGTTGTTTATTGTTTTTGGTGGAACATTTATAATTAATAGAAAATGTACGCCTGCCACGCTGCCACGCTGCCACGCTGCCACGCTCCCACGCTGCCACGCTGCCACGCTGCCACGCTGCCACGCTGCACCTTGGTCTTCATTTAGCAACGGACGTTACAGCGTGTATATGTGTTCACCCCCTTTGCTATGAAGCCCCTAAATAAGATCTGGAGCAACCAATTACCTTCAGAAGTCACATCATTCGTTAAATAAAGTCCACCTGTGTGCAATCTAAGTGTCACATGATCTGTCACATGATCTCTTTACTGAAGACTCATCTCTTCAGTGGGTCCTATGATTGAGGGGAGTCTGGCCCAGGAGTGTGAAGGTGAACAGAACGGCTCTGGAGCAACGAACCGCCCTTGCTGTCTCTGCCTGGCCGGTTCACCTCTCTCCACTTGGATTCTCTGCCTCTAACCCTATTACAGGGGCTGAGTCACTGGCTTACTGGTGCTCTTCCATGCCATCCCTAGCAGGGGTGCGTCACTTGAGTGGGTTGAGTCACTGACGTGGTCTTCCTGTCTGGGTTGGCGCCCCCCCTTGGGTTGTGCCGTGGTGGAGATCTTTGTGGGCTATACTCGGCCTTGTCTCAGGATGGTAAGTTGGTGGTTGAAGATTTCCCTCTAGTGGTGTGGGGGCTGTGCTTTGGCAAAGTTGGTGGGGTTATATTCTGCCTGTTTGGCCCTGTCCGGGGGTATCATTGGATGGGGCCACAGTGGCTCCTGACCCCTCCTGTCTCAGCCTCCAGTATTTATGCTGCAGTAGTTTATGTGTCGGGGGGCTAGGGTCAGTCTGATATATCTGGAGTATTTCTCCTGTCTTATCCGGTGTCCTGTGTGAATTTAAGTATGCTCTCTCTAATTCTCTCTTTCTCTCTCTCTCTCTCTCTTGGAGGACCTGAGCCCTAGGAACATGCCTGAGGTCTACCTGGCATGATGACTCCTTGCTGTCCCCAGTCCACCTTTGCCGTGCTGCTGCTCCAGTTTCAACTGTTCTGCCTGCGGCAATGGAACCCTGACCTGTTCACCGGATGGGCTACCTCTCCCAGACCTGCTGTTTTCAACTCTCTAGAGACAGCAGGAGAGGCAGAGATACTCTCAATGATCGGCTATGAAAAGATACCTTTACTCCTGAGGTGCTGACTTGTTGCACCCTTGACAACTACTGTGATTATTATTATTTGACCATGCTGGTCATTTATGAACATTTGAACATCTTGGCCATGTTCTGGTATAATCTCCACCCCGCACAGCCAGAAGAGGACTGGCCACCCCTCATAGCCTGGTTCCTCTCTAGGTTTCTTCCTAGATTTTGGCCTTTCTAGGGAGTTTTTCCTAGCCACCGTGCTTCTACACCTGCATTGCTTGCTATTTGGGGGTTTAGGCTGGGCTTCTGTACAGCACTTGGAGATATCAGCTGATGTAAGAAGGGCTATGTAAATTGATTTGATTTGATCTTAGTATATATACACCTGTTCTGAAAGGCCCCAGAGTCTGCAACACCAACATGCAAGGGACACCACCAAGCAAGCGGTACTATGAAGATCAAGGATCTCTCCAAACAGGTCAGGGACAAAATTGTGGAGAAGTACAGACCAGGGATGGCTTATAAAAAACTATCTGAAACTTTGAAGATCCCACGGAAGACCATTAATCAGAGAGGCATCAAAGAGACCAAAAATAACCCTGAAGGAGCTGCAAAGCTCCACAGCGGAGATTGGAGTAACTGTCCATAGGACCACTTTATGCCGTACACTCCACAGAACTGGGCTTTAAAAAAATGAGCAAACACGTTTGGTGTTTGTCAAAAGACATTTGGGAGACTCCTCAAAATAATGGAAGAAGGTACTCTGGTCAGATGAGACTAAAATTGAGCTTTTTGGCCATCAAGGAAAACGTTATGTATGGCGCAACCCCAAAATCTCTCATCACCCCGAGAACACCATCCCTAAAGTGAAGCATTTTGGTGGCAGCATCATGCTGTCGGGATATTTTTCATTGGGCAGGGACTGGGAAACTGGTCAGAATTGAAGGAATGATGGTTGGCACTTAATACATGGAAATTCTTAAGGGAAACCCGTTTCAGATTTGAGACTGGGATGGGAGGTTCACCTTCCAGCAGGACAATGACCCTGAGCTTACTGCGAAAGCAACACTCGAGTGGTTTAAGGGAAATATTTAAATGTCTTGGAATGGCCTAGTCAAAGCCCAGACCTCAATCCAATTGAGAATCTGTGGTATGACTTAAAGATTGCTATACACCAGAGGAACGCATCCAACTTGAAGGAGCTGGAGCAGTTTAGAAGGGGCAAAAATCAAAGTGGAGATGTGTCAAACGTATAGACATACCCCGAGAGACTTGCAGATGTAATTGCTGAAAAAGGTGGCTCTACAAAGTATTGACTTTGGAGGTGAATCTCTGTGTGTGTGTGTGTGTGTGTGTGTGTGTGTGTGTGTGTGTGTGTGTGTGTGTGTGTGTGTGTGTGTGTGTGTGCTTGTGTGCGTGCAGTGTACGTCATTCCATGGAGTGCTGTGCGGTCCAGTCATCAACTCCCCAGTCACACAGATAAGATCAGGTGCACACACACACACACACACACACACACAAACACAAACACACAGTATCAGAGTTTATCAGAGTTTACCATTCATCCCTACCTGTCTCTTCTCTTAAAGCCTACAGAAAGAACCACACACACACCCGTACACACACACCGACACCCTGACACACACACACACACACACACCAACACCCTGACACACACACACACACAGAGAATGGACTCGTATGACCTCAACACCTGAGATTAAATTGATTAGTAGCTTTGGGCAAGAAGGGGGATAGAGATCCTCAGACCCCTCAGACCCAAAATGTGTCAGTGAGAGCTCAGAGAGATGGATATGGACTGGTTGTTATAGTTATAATACTGATCTCTATGAATATAGAACAGAGGGGGAACTACCTGTAGTTATGGAAATACTGTCAATTGGTTTAAAGTGAGAGAGAGAGAAAACAAAGTCTTGTCATGATTTGTTGATGTCAAGAAAGTTTTTCACTCAATTTGGCATGAGGGTCTGTCTACAAATTGATGGAAAGTGGTGTTGGGGGAAAAACATCCGACATTATAAAATCCATGTACACAAACAACAAGTGTGCTCTTAGAATTGGCAAAAAACACACAGGGGTGCAGCTTAAGCCCCACCCTCTTCAACATTTATATCAACAAATTGGGGAGGTCACTAGAACAGTCTGCAGCACCCGGCCTCACCCTACTAGAATCTGAAGTCAAATGTCTACTGTTTGCTGATGATCTGGTGCTTCTGTCCCCAACCAAGGAGGGCCTACAGCAGCACCTAGATCTTCTGCACAGACATCAACACCACAGGAAACTTGAATCAGTTATATTGCCCTTTATGGTTGTGAGGTCTGGGGTCCGCTCACCAACCAAGAATTCATAAAATGGGACAAACACCAAACTGAGACTCTGCATGCAGAATTCTGCAAAAATATCCTCCGTGTACAATGAAGTACACCAAATAATGCATGCAGAGCAGAATTAGGCCGATACCCACTAATTATTAAAATCCAGAAAAGATACTTTAAATTCTACAACCACCTACAAATGGAAGCGATTCCAAAACCTTCCATAACAAAGCCATCACCTACAGAGAGATGAACCTGGAGAAGAGTCCCCTAAGCAAGCTGGTCCTGGGGCTCTGTTCACAAACACAAACACACCCCACAGAGCCCCAGGACAGCAACACAATTAGACCCAACCAAATCATGAGAAAACAAAAAATATAATTACTTGACACATTGGAAAGAATTAACAAAAGAACTGAGCAAACTAGAATGCTATTTGGCCCTAAACAGAGAGTACACAGCGGCAGAATACCTGACCACTGTGACTGACCCAAAATTAAGGAAAGCTTTGACTATGTACAGACTCAGCGAGCAAAGCCTTGCTATTGAGAAAGGTCGCCATAGCCTGCCTTCTCTCAAGAGAAGACAGGCTATGTGCTCACTGCCCACAAAATGAGGTGGAAACTGAGCTGCACTTCCTAACCTCCTGCCAAATGTATGACCATATTAGAGAGACATATTTCCCTCAGATTACACAGATCCACAAAGAATTCAAAAACAAATCCAATTTTGATAAACTCCCATATCTACTGGGTGAAATACCACAGTGTGCCATCACAGCAGCAAGATGTGTGACCTGTTGCTAACAAGAAAAGGGCAACCAGTGAAGAACGCAGCCCACTGTAAATACAACCCATATTTATGTTTATTTATTTTTGTACCTTTCGTACTTGAACTATTTGCACATATTATGACATTTGTAATATCTTTATTATTTTGAACATTTTGTGAGTGTAATGTTTACTGTTCAATTTTTTGATTGTTTATTTCACTTTTGTTAATTATCTATTTCACTTGCTTTGGCAATGTTAACATCTGTTTCCCATACCAATAAAGCCCTTAATTTGAAAGTGAATTGAAAGAGAGAGAGAGAGAGAGAGAGAGAGAGAATGTGTGTGTGTGTGTGTGTGTGTGTGTGTGTGTGTGTGTGTGTGTGTGTGTGTGTGTGTGTGTGTGTGTGTGTGTTTACCTCTGTCCTCTCTCTCCAGGGTGTTGTGAGATGGTTTCAGGGTACTGCTGTCTGAGTCTGTATGACAGTAAGGTTCCTCTGTGGTGTCCCGTCCCAGACACTTTTGATGCCGCTGAGCAGACTTACGACATATGTGTGTGTGTGTGTGTGTGTGTGTGCATAAATTACCTGGTGAGGAACAAGCCTGGGTCTGTAGCCGTCTGTGTATCCTTTCACGTGTCTTCCTCACCTCATCTCCTCTACACTCCTTCCCATCTCCTCCTCTCTTCCTCTCCTCACCTCATCCCCCTCTCCCCTCATCCCCCTCTCATCCTCTCCTCTCCCCTCATCCCCCTCTCCCCTCATCCCCCTCTCCTCCTCTCCTCATCTCCTCTCCTCTCCTCACCTCATCTCCTCTACACTCCTTCCCATCTCCTCCTCTCTTCCTCTCCTCCCCTCTCCCCTCAACCCCCTCTCCTCCTCTCCTCATCTCCTCTCCTCTCCCCTCATGCCCCTCTCCTCCTCCACTCCCCTCCTCCCCCTCTCCACTCCTCCCCCTCTCCACTCCTCCCCCTCTCCTCCCCTCATCCCCCTCTCCTCTCATCCTCCCCTCATCTCCTCTCCCCTCATCCCCCTCTCCACTCCTCCCCCTCATCCCCCTCTCCTCTCCTCCCCTCATCTCCTCTCCTCTCCCCTAATCCCCCTCATCCCCCCTCTCCTCTCCCCTCTTCCTCTGTTTCGTTTTCTAGATCTAGAAAAACAAGAAAGAAGGGAAAAACCTAGCTGAACAACTAGAGAAGACCTAGCCCAAACTCTGGTGGTCCATAGTAGAACAACTAGAGAAGACCTAGCCCAAACTCTGGTGGTCCATAGTAGAACAGCTAGAGAAGACCTAGCCCAAACTCTGGTGGTCTATAGCAGAACAGCTAGAGAAGACCTAGCCCAAACTCTGGTGGTCCATAGTAGAACAACTAGAGAAGACCTAGCCCAGACTCTGCTGGTCCATAGCAGAACAACTAGAGAAGACCTAGCCCAGACTCTGCTGGTCCATAGCAGAACAACTAGAGAAGACCTAGCCCAAACTCTGCTGGTCCATAGCAGAACAACTAGAGAAGACCTAGCCCAAACTCTGCTGGTCCATAGCAGAACAGCTAGAGAAGACCTAGCCCAGACTCTGGTGGTCCATAGCAGAACAGCTAGAGAAGACCTAGCCCAAACTCTGCTGGTCCATAGCAGAACAGCTAGAGAAGACCTAGCCCAAACTCTGCTGGTCCATAGCAGAACAGCTAGAGAAGACCTAGCCCAAACTCTGGTGGTCCAAAGCAGAACAGCTAGAGAAGACCTAGCCCAAACTCTGGTGGTCCATAGCAGAACAGCTAGAGAAGACCTAGCCCAGACTCTGGTGGTCCATAGCAGAACAACTAGAGAAGACCTAGCCCAGACTCTGGTGGTCCATAGCAGAACAACTAGAGAAGACCTAGCCCAGACTCTGGTGGTCCATAGCAGAACAACTAGAGAAGACCTAGCCCAAACTCTGCTGGTCCATAGTAGAACAGCTAGAGAAGACCTAGCCCAAACTCTGGTGGTTCATAGCAGAACAGCTAGAGAAGACCTAGCCCAAACTCTGCTGGTCCATAGCAGAACAGCTAGAAAAGACCTAGCCCAGACTCTGGTGGTCCATAGTAGAACAGCTAGAGAAGACCTAGCCCAAACTCTGCTGGTCCATAGTAGAACAGCTAGAGAAGACCTAGCCCAAACTCTGCTGGTCCATAGTAGAACAGCTAGAGAAGACCTAGCCCAAACTCTGGTGGTCCATAGCAGAACAACTAGAGAAGACCTAGCCCAGACTCTGGTGGTCCATAGCAGAACAACTAGAGAAGACCTAGCCCAGACTCTGCTGGTCCATAGCAGAACAACTAGAGAAGACCTAGCCCAAACTCTGCTGGTCCATAGCAGAACAGCTAGAGAAGACCTAGCCCAAACTCTGGTGGTCCATAGCAGAACAGCTAGAGAAGACCTAGCCCAAACTCTGCTGGTCCATAGCAGAACAGCTAGAGAAGACCAAGCCCAAACTCTGCTGGTCCATAGTAGAACAGCTAGAGAAGACCTAGCCCAAACTCTGCTGGTCCATAGTAGAACAGCTAGAGAAGACCTAGCCCAGACTCTGGTGGTCCATAGTAGAACAACTAGAGAAGACCTAGCCCAAACTCTGGTGGTCCATAGCAGAACAACTAGAGAAGACCTAGCCCAAACTCTGCTGGTCCATAGCAGAACAACTAGAGAAGACCTAGCCCAAACTCTGGTGGTCCATAGCAGAACAGCTAGAGAAGACCTAGCCCAAACTCTGCTGGTCCATAGTAGAACAGCTAGAGAAGACCTAGCCCAGACTCTGCTGGTCCATAGTAGAACAGCTAGAGAAGACCTAGCCCAGACTCTGGTGGTCCATAGTAGAACAGCTAGAGAAGACCTAGCCCAGACTCTGGTGGTCCATAGCAGAACAACTAGAGAAGACCTAGCCCAGACTCTGGTGGTCCATAGCAGAACAACTAGAGAAGACCTAGCCCAAACTCTGGTGGTCCATAGCAGAACAACTAGAGAAGACCTAGCCCAAACTCTGCTGGTCCATAGTAGAACAGCTAGAGAAGACCTAGCCCAGACTCTGCTGGTCCATAGTAGAACAGCTAGAGAAGACCTAGCCCAGACTCTGGTGGTCCATAGCAGAACAGCTAGAGAAGACCTAGCCCAGACTCTGGTGGTCCATAGCAGAACAACTAGAGAAGACCTAGCCCAAACTCTGGTGGTCCATAGCAAATCAAATCAAATCAAATTTCAAATCAAATCAAATCAAATTTTATTTGTCACATACACATGGTTAGCAGATGTTAATGCGAGTGTAGCGAAATGCTTGTGCTTCTAGTTCCGACAATGCAGTAATAACAAGTAATCTAACTAACAATTCCAAAACTACTGTCTTGTACACAGTGTAAGGGGATAAAGAATATGTACATAAGGATATATGAATGAGTGATGGTACAGAGCAGCATAGGCAAGATACAGTAGATGGTATCGGGTACAGTATGTACAAATGAGATGAGTATGTAAACAAAGTGGCATAGTATAGTATAAAGTGGCTAGTGATACATGTATTACATAAGGATACCGTCGATGATATAGAGTACAGTATATACGTATGCGTATGAGATGAATAATGTAGGGTAAGTAACATTTATATAAGGTAGCATTGTTTAAAGTGGCTAGTGATATATTTACATCATTTCCCATCAATTCCCATTATTAAAGTGGCTGGAGTTGAGTCAGTGTCAGTGTGTTGGCAGCAGCCACTCAGTGTTAGTGGTGGCTGTTTAACAGTCTGATGGCCTTGAGATAGAAGCTGTTTTTCAGTCTCTCGGTCCCAGCTTTGATGCACCTGTACTGACCTCGCCTTCTGGATGATAGCGGGGTGAACAGGCAGTGGCTCGGGTGGTTGATGTCCTTGATGATCTTTATGGCCTTCCTGTGACATCGGGTGGTGTAGGTGTCCTGGAGGGCAGGTAGTTTGCCCCCGGTGATGCGTTGTGCAGACCTCACTACCCTCTGGAGAGCCTTACGGTTGAGGGCGGTGCAGTTGCCATACCAGGCGGTGATACAGCCCGCCAGGATGCTCTCGATTGTGCATCTGTAGAAGTTTGTGAGTGCTTTTGGTGACAAGCCGAATTTCTTCAGCCTCCTGAGGTTGAAGAGGCGCTGCTGCGCCTTCTTCACGATGCTGTCTGTGTGAGTGGACCAATTCAGTTTGTCTGTGATGTGTATGCCGAGGAACTTAAAACTTGCTACCCTCTCCACTACTGTTCCATCGATGTGGATAGGGGGGTGTTCCCTCTGCTGTTTCCTGAAGTCCACAATCATCTCCTTAGTTTTGTTGACGTTGAGTGTGAGGTTGTTTTCCTGACACCACACTCCGAGGGCCCTCACCTCCTCCCTGTAGCAGAACAACTAGAGAAGACCTAGCCCAAACTCTGCTGGTCCATAGTAGAACAGCTAGAGAAGACCTAGCCCAGACTCTGCTGGTCCATAGTAGAACAGCTAGAGAAGACCTAGCCCAAACTCTGCTGGTCCATAGTAGAACAGCTAGAGAAGACCTAGCCCAAACTCTGCTGGTCCATAGTAGAACAGCTAGAGAAGACCTAGCCCAGACTCTGCTGGTCCATAGCAGAACAACTAGAGAAGACCTAGCCCAAACTCTGGTGGTCCATAGCAGAACAACTAGAGAAGACCTAGCCCAAACTCTGCTGGTCCATAGCAGAACAACTAGAGAAGACCTAGCCCAAACTCTGGTGGTCCATAGCAGAACAACTAGAGAAGACCTAGCCCAAACTCTGCTGGTCCATAGCAGAACAGCTAGAGAAGACCTAGCCCAAATTCTGGTGGTCCATAGTAGTTATTGGTTCAAGGAATGGAGCAACATTGCTTGTTGTAAAGTCGTTCTAATTGTAGAGGGTACTGTCCACTGCACACACAAGTAAGCACACACACGCCCAGACAAACACACACACACACACACACACACACACACACTCCCTGCTCCATAGCCTGAAGTCGGGATCATGGTCCTGCCCACTCCTCTGACATACCTTGGAGCTGCAGACACAAACATTACTCAGACCTGAACTGACCCCAGAGTCATGACTCTATACTAACCCCAGAGTCATGACTCTATACTGACCCCAGAGTCATGACTCTATGCTGACCCCAGAGTCATGACTCTATACTGACCTCACACCTGACCTGACCCCAGATTCATGACTCTACACTGACCTCTCATCTGAACTGACCCCAGAGTCATGACTCTATACTGACCTCACACCTGACCTGACCCCAGAGTCATGACTCTATACTGACCTCACACCTGTACTGAGCCCAGAGTCATGACTCTATACTGACCCCAGAGTCATGAATCTATACTGACCTCACACCTGTACTGACCCCAGAGTCATGACTCTATACTGACCTCACACCTGTACTGAGCCCAGAGTCATGACTCTATACTGACCCCAGAGTCATGACTCTATACTGACCCCAGAGTCATGAATCTATACTGACCCCAGAGTCATGACTCTATACTGACCCCAGAGTCATGACTCTATACTGACCCCAGAGTCATGACTCTATACTGACCCCAGAGTCATGAATCTATACTGACCCCAGAGTCATGACTCTATACTGACCCCAGAGTCATGAATCTATACTGACCTCACACCTGTACTGAGCCCAGAGTCATAACTCTATAGTGACCCAACAGTCCTGTCTACTACAACAACCCACTACTATAGAGTTACAATACACTTCCCTGGAGCCAACAGTCCTGTCTACTACAACAACCCACTACTATAGAGTTACAATACACTTCCCTGGAGCCACTGGGCAGGTACTTAGATGTAGTTTATTCATTAATCCCGTTCTCATCTCAGATATATGTCAGACTCTATTTGGATTAACACATTGATAAAGAAAAAAGAGAAGCTTTTGAAAAACAACAGTTGTGTGTCTTTGTTCACATCATCTCCTTACTTCTCCCGTCCTGAATGACCGGACACTGCATCTGAATTGATCCTCTGGCAGGGCGGTTGATCTCTCTGGGATTAGAACACGGTCTACAGGGGCCGAGGAGAAAGAGGTCGGGAACCTCTCTGTGTTTGCTCTCTCTTTTCTTTTGTTTGGGAATCGATGCCCTCACTCCAGGAGGAAGATTACCATGACAGGTCATGTGAGGTGCCCAGTGTCGATGAGGGAGGGAGGGAGGGGAGAGAGAGAGAGAGAGAGAGAGAGAGAGAGAGAGAGAGAGAGAGAGAGAGAGAGAGAGAGAGAGAGAGAGAGAGAGAGAGAGAGAGAGAGAGAGAGAGAGAGAGAGAGAGAGAGAGAGAGAGAGAGAGAGAGAGAGAAAGAGAGAGAGAGAGAGAGAGAGAGAGAGAGAGAGAGAGAGAGTGAGAGAGAGAGGGAGAGAGAGAGGGAGATAGGGAGAGAGAGAGAGAGAGAGAGAGAGAGAGAGAGAGAGAGAGAGAGAGAGAGAGAGAGAGAGAGAGAGAGAGAATGTGATTTGTTGCGTTCCAAATCAAAGGCACTTCTCACAGAAATCGCAGCATGGGAAAGTCCATTAATTCCGATGACTGCCTTAGTCTATTGACTAGTAGAGGGTGTGTAAGGTCTAATTCAGAGTCCCAAGGCACCGAGCCACGATGGTCCATTTTGACTGTAGCTTCACAGCTCTGAGACCACCGTCCGCGGGCGACCCACAGACAGACAGCGGACCTCCCCAAAATTGACACCCGCCGTGCGTACTCTATTAATTTGAACATGGCGACAGTTGGAGAAATTTCTGGAGCCGCGCTGAGAATTTAAAAAGTACGAAAGCCAACGGTCCAGTATTCTCAACAGTGCTGTGCGGAAGCATTTTGGACTCTGATAAACGCTTCAGGTGTGAATAGGATGCCGTCACAGAGACATAGAGTGCAATAGGCCCTCCGGAACAGCAGGGTAGCCTAGTGGTTAGAGCGTTGGACTAGTAACCGGAAGGTTGCAAGTTCAAACCCCCGAGCTGACAAGGTACACATCTGTCGTTCTGCCCCTGAACAGGCAGTTAACCCACTGTTCCTAGGCCGTCATTGAAAATAATAGTTTGTTCTTAACTGACTTGCCTAGTTAAATAAAGGTTAAATAGGACTTAGAAAAACTAACAGGTATTGTTTTCTTGAAATACGACAAGCATCGATCGAAAAAATTCAGATGTGTGTTTCGACTTCAACTGAAGTCGTTTCGGCCCATTTCTTTTCCCCCACGAGAGAGAAACAGAAATATGCCTGAATACATCGTAGAGGAAGTGCATGTTCTGTTGTGCTCTGACGCTCCTGGCAAAGACATGCAGCTTGAACACAAATCACTCTCATCGAACAGAAACAGTCATAAATAACATCATTTCTGCTATGGCATCTGGAACGTCTCTTTCGGGGGACCCTGTCCAGAGAAACAGAGGTGTTTATGTCCAGGTGTTTCCTGTCACTCAGCCAGACATCAGGAATCTGTCACTCAGCCAGACATCAGGAATCTGTCACTCAGCCAGACATCAGGAATCTGTCACTCAGCCAGACATCAGGAATCTGTCACTCAGCCAGACATCAGGAATCTGTCACTCAGCCAGACATCAGGAATCTGTCACTCAGCCAGACATCAGGAATCTGTCACTCAGCCAGACATCAGGAATCTGTCACTCAGCCAGACATCAGGAATCTGTCACTCAGCCAGACATCAGGAATCTGTCACTCAGCCAGACATCAGGAATCTGTCACTCAGCCAGACATCAGGAATCTGTCACTCAGCCAGACATCAGGAATCTGTCTTCTCAAGCAGACAAACAATATCGGTCGCATCATCATAACACATGATGGACGAAATAAACCAAATCTATCACAGTGGTTATAACCATGTCAAATCTAACACAGTGGTTAAAACCATGTCAACTCTATCACAGTGGTTAAAACCAGTGGTTATAACCATGTCAAATCTAACACAGTGGTTATAACCATGTCAACTCTATCACAGTGGTTATAACCATGTCAAATCGAACACAGTGGTTATAACCATGTCAACTCTAACACAGTGGTTAAAACCATGTCAACTCTATCACAGTGGTTAAAACCATGGCAACTCTAACACAGTGGTTAAAACCATGTCAACTCTATCACAGTGGTTAAAACCATGGCAACTCTAACACAGTGGTTATAACCATGGCAACTCTATCACAGTGGTTAAAACCATGTCAACTCTATCACAGTGGTTAAAACCATGGCAACTCTAACACAGTGGTTATAACCATGGCAACTCTATCACAGTGGTTAAAACCATGTCAACTCTATCACAGTGGTTAAAACCATGTCAACTCTAACACAGTGGTTAAAACCATGTCAACTCTAACACAGTGGTTAAAACCATGGCAACTCTAACACAGTGGTTAAAACCATGTCAAATCTAACACAGTGGTTATAACCATGTCACCTCTAACACAGTGGTTAAAACCATGTCAACTCTATCACAGTGGTTAAAGAAGACTGAGAGCCATAAAGAGAAAGAGGGAGAATGAAGGAGAGAGAGAGAGAGGACTAAAGTCCAGTCCGACCAACACCCAGGTGGAGCAGCCAGGCTACAGGGAAATAAATATATAACAAGCCCTCTAACCATGTAGCCTCTTCCTGTGAGGGACTGAACACACACACACACAAATACTGTACACACACACACACACACACACACATAAATACTGTACACACACACACGCACACACACACACACACACACACACACACACATAAATACTGTACACACACACACACACACGCACACACACACACACACACACACACACACACACACACACACACACATAAATACTGAACACACACACACACACACACACACACACACACACACATAAATACTGAACATACACACACACACACACACACACACACACACACACACACACACACATAAATACTGTACACACACACACACACACACACACACACACACACACACACACACACACACACACACACACACACACACACACACACACACACACACACACACACACACACACACACACACACATAAATACTGTACACACACACACACACACACACACGCACACACACACACACACAAATTATGTACACACACACACACACACACACACATACACACACACACACATCAATACTGTACACCCACACACACACACACACACACACACACACGCGCGCGCGCGCTCGCACGCACACACACACACACACACACACACTACTGTAGTGTCTCTGGATATGAGTCTCTGCTAAATGACTCACTACTGTAGTGTCTGGATATGAGTCTCTGCTAAATGACTCACTACTGTAGTGTCTCTGGATATGAGTCTCTGCTAAATGACTCACTACTGTAGTGTCTCTGGATATGAGTCTCTGCTAAATGACTCACTACTGTAGTGTCTCTGGATATGAGTCTCGGCTAAATGACTCACTACTGTAGTGTCTCTGGATCAGAGAGTCTAAATGACTCACTACTGTAGTGACTCTGGATATGAGTCTCTGCTAAATGACTCACTACTGTAGTGTCTCTGGATATGAGTCTCTGCTAAATGACTCACTACTGTCGTGTCTCTGGATATGAGTCGCTGCTAAATGACTCACTACTGTCGTGTCTCTGGATATGAGTCTCTGCTAAATGACTCACTACTGTCGTGTCTCTGGATATGAGTCTCTGCTAAATGACTCACTACTGTAGTGTCTCTGGATATGAGTCTCTGCTAAATGACTCACTACTGTCGTGTCTCTGGATATGAGTCTCTGCTAAATGACTCACTACTGTAGTGTCTCTGGATATGAGTCTCTGCTAAATGACTCACTACTGTAGTGTCTCTGGATATGAGTCTCGGCTAAATGACTCACTACTGTAGTGTCTCTGGATCAGAGAGTCTAAATGACTCACTACTGTAGTGTCTCTGGATATGAGTCTCTGCTAAATGACTCACTACTGTAGTGTCTCTGGATATGAGTCTCTGCTAAATGACTCACTACTGTAGTGTCTCTGGATATGAGTCTCTGCTAAATGACTCACTACTGTCGTGTCTCTGGATATGAGTCTCTGCTAAATGACTCACTACTGTCGTGTCTCTGGATATGAGTCTCTGCTAAATGACTCACTACTGTCGTGTCTCTGGATATGAGTCTCTGCTAAATGACTCACTACTGTCGTGTCTCTGGATATGAGTCTCTGCTAAATGACTCACTACTGTAGTGTCTCTGGATATGAGTCTCTGCTAAATGACTCACTACTGTAGTGACTCTGGATATGAGTCTCTATATTACAGAGATGTCACTCCCAGACCTGAGACCTCTTTCTCTTTCGGTTTAACGGGGAAGAAATGATGAAGGGAGGAAAGGAACAAAGAATTCCTGATGAGAGCAGTATATGTGGAAGCGTGCATCTTGGGAAATGGCGACCGCGGCGCTGACACTCTTGCCACACACTGTCTCCCTGCTCAGTGTCTTCTCTACTCTACTGTCTCCCTGCTCAGTGTCTTCTCTACTCTACTGTCTCCCTGCTCAGTGGCTTCTCTACTGTCTCCCTGCTCAGTGTCTTCTCTACTCTACTGTCTCCCTGCTCAGTGGCTTCTCTACTGTCTCCCTGATCAGTGTCTTCTCTACTCTACTGTCTCCCTGCTCAGTGTCTTCTCTACTCTACTGTCTCCCTGCTCAGTGTCTTCTCTACTCTACTGTCTCCCTGCTCAGTGTCTTCTCTACTCTACTGTCTCCCTGCTCAGTGTCTTCTCTACTCTACTGTCTCCCTGCTCAGTGTCTTCTCTACTCTACTGTCTCCCTGCTCAGTGTCTTCTCTACTCTACTGTCTCCCTGCTCAGTGTCTTCTCTACTCTACTGTCTCCCTGCTCAGTGTCTTCTCTACTCTACTGTCTCCCTGCTCAGTGGCTTCTCTACTGTCTCCCTGCTCAGTGTCTTCTCTACTCTACTGTCTCCCTGCTCAGTGTCTTCTCTACTCTACTGTCTCCCTGTTCAGTGTCTTCTCTACTCTACTGTCTCCCTGCTCAGTGTCTTCTCTACTCTACTGTCTCCCTGCTCAGTGTCTTCTCTACTCTACTGTCCCCCTGGTCAATGTCTTCTCTACTCTACTGTCTCCCTGCTCAGTGTCTTCTCTACTCTACTGTCTCCCTGCTCAGTGTCTTCTCTTCTCTACTGTCTCCCTGCTCATTGTCTTCTCTACTCTACTGTCCCCCTGCTCAGTGTCTTCTCTACTGTCTCCCTGCTCATTGTCTTCTCTACTCTACTGTCCCCCTGCTCAGTGTCTTTTCTACTCTACTGTCTCCCTGCTCAGTGTCTTCTCTACTCTACTGTCTCCCTGCTCAGTGTCTTCTCTACTCTACTGTCTCCCTGCTCAGTGTCTTCTCTACTGTCTCCCTGCTCATTGTCTTCTCTACTCTACTGTCCCCCTGCTCAGTGTCTTCTCTACTCTACTGTCTCCCTGCTCAGTGTCTTCTCTACTCTACTGTCTCCCTGCTCAGTGTCTTCTCTACTCTACTGTCTCCCTGCTCAGTGTCTTCTCTACTCTACTGTCTCCCTGCTCAGTGTCTTCTCTACTCTACTGTCCCCCTGGTCAATGTCTTCTCTACTCTACTGTCTCCCTGCTCAGTGTCTTCTCTACTCTACTGTCTCCCTGCTCAGTGTCTCCTCTACTCTACTGTCTCCCTGCTCATTGTCTTCTCTACTCTACTGTCCCCCTGCTCAGTGTCTTCTCTACTGTCTCCCTGCTCATTGTCTTCTCTACTCTACTGTCCCCCTGCTCAGTGTCTTTTCTACTCTACTGTCTCCCTGCTCAGTGTCTTCTCTACTCTACTGTATCCCTGCTCAGTGTCTTCTCTACTCTACTGTCTCCCTGCTCAGTGTCTTCTCTACTGTCTCCCTGCTCATTGTCTTCTCTACTCTACTGTCCCCCTGCTCAGTGTCT
>NC_048565.1:88261196-88331196 GCF_013265735.2 Oncorhynchus mykiss | reverse complement strand
CCCCTATCCACATCGACAGTAGTGAAGAAGGTGGAAAGTTTTAGGTTCCTCGACGTACACATCACGGACAAACTGAAATGGTCCACCCACACAGACAGCGTGGTGAAGAAGGCGCAACAGCGTCTCTTCAACATCAGGAGGCTGAAGAAATTTGGCTTGTCACCAAAAACACTCACAAACTTTTACAGATACACAATCAAGAGCATCCTGTTCGGCTGTATCACCGCCTGGTACGGCAACTGCTCTGCCCACAACCGTAAGGCTCTCCAGAGGGTAGTGAGATCTGTACAACGCATCACCGGGGGCAAACCACCTGCCCTCCAGGACACCTTCACCACCCGATGTCACAGGAAGGCCAAAAAAATCATCAAGGACAACAACCACCCCAGCCACTACCTGTTCACCCAGCTATCATCCAGAAGGCGAGGTCAGTACAGGTGCATCAAAGCAGGGACCGAGAGACTGAAAAACAGGTTCTATCTCAAGGCCTTCAGAATGTTAAACAGTCATCACTAACATTGACTGGCTGCTGCCAACACACTGACTCAAATCTCTAGCCACTTTAATAATAAAAAATTGGATGTAATAAATGTATCACTAGTCACTTTAAACAATTCCACTTTATATAATGTTTACATATCTACATTACTCATCTCATATGTATATACTGTACTCTATACCATCTACTGCATCTTGCCTATGCCGTTCGGCCATCGCTCATCCATATATTTATATGTACATATTCTTATTCATTCCTTTACACTTGTGTGTAAAGGTAGTTGTGAATTTGTTAGATTACTTGTTAGATATTACTGCATGGTCGGAACTAGAAGCACAAGCATTTCGCTACACTCGCATTAACATCTGCTAACCATGTGTGTGACCAATATAATTTTATTTGATTTGATATTGGATGATATACACTGCTCAAAAAAATTAAGGGAACACTAAAATAACACATCCTAGATCTGAATTTACATAGTTGAATGTGCTGACAACAAAATTATGCAAAAATGATCAATGGAAATCAAATGCATCAACCCATGGAGGTCTGGATTTGGAGTCAAAATTAAAGTGGAAAACCACACTACAGGCTGATCCAACTTTGATGTAATGTCCTTAAAACAAGTCAAAATGAGGCTCAGTAGTGTGTGTGGCCTCCACGTGCCTGTATGACCTCCCTACAACGCCTGGGCATGCTCCTGATGAGGTGGCGGATGGTCTCCTGAGGGATCTCCTCCCAGACCTGGACTAAAGTATCAGCCAACTCCTGGACAGTCTGTGGTGCAACGTGGAGTTGGTGGATGGAGCGAGACATGATGTCCCAGATGTGCTCAATTGGATTCAGGTCTGGGGAACGGGCGGGCCAGTCCATAGCATCAATGCCTTCCTCTTGCAGGAACTGCTGACACACTCCAGCCACATGAGGTCTAGCATGTCTAGGATGTTGCAGGCAGCAGAACGTTCTCCACGGCGTCTCCAGACTGTCACGTCTGTCACATGTGCTCAGTGTGAACCTGCTTTCATCTGTGAAGAACACAGGGCGCCAGTGGCGAATTTGCCGATCTTGGTGTTCTCTGGCAACTGAAAAACGTCCTGCACGGTGTTGGGCTGTAAGCACAACCCCCACCTGTGGACGTCGGGCCCTCATACCACCTTCATGGAGTCTGTTTCTGACCGTTTGAGCAGACACATGCACATTTGTGGCCTGCTGGAGGTCATTTTGCATGGCTCTGGCATTGCTCCTCCTGCTCCTCCTTGCACAAAGGCGGAGGTAGCGGTCCTGCTGCTGGGTTGTTGCCCTCCTACGGCCTCCTCCACGTCTCCTGATGTACTGGCCTGTCTCCTGGTAGCGCCTCCATGCTCTGGACACTACGCTGACAGACACAGCAAACCTTCTTGCCACAGCTCGCATTGATGTGCCATCCTGGATGAGCTGCACTACCTGAGCCACTTGTGTGGGTTGTAGACTCCATCTCATGCTACCACTAGAGTGAAAGCACCGCCAGCATTCAAAAGTGACCAAAACATCAGCCAGGAAGCATAGGAACTGAGAAGTGGTCTGTGGTCCCCACCTGTAGAACCACTCCTTTATTAGGGGTGTCTTGCTAATTGCCTATAATTTCCACCTGTTGTCTATTCCATTTGCACAACAGCATGTGAAATTTATTGTCAATCAGTGTTGCTTCCTAAGTGGACAGTTTGATTTCGCAGAAGTGTGATTGACTTGGAGTTACATTGTGTTGTTTAAGTGTTCCCTTTATTTTTTTGAGCAGTGTATAACCTAGCTAACTAGCTTACCTAGCATCTCCCTGTTTGATGCAGTCAAGACAGCTACTACGTTATCATATTGGATGATAATTAGCCTAGCTAGCTAGCTTAACTAGTTTCTCTCTGTTTGATGCAATCAAGACAGCTACTATGTCATCATATTGGATGATAATTAGCCTAGCTAGCTAGCTTAACTAGTTTCGCTCTGTTTGATGCAGTCAAGACAGCTACTATGTCATCATATTTGGTGATAAATAACCTGGCTATGCTAGCTATTAGTCTACTATAGCGCAAGTTGGTTTGGTTGATTGCTTGTCTCTCCCTCCCTCCTCCCTGTTCCCTTGTCACTTGATCACACTCACAGTAGCCTACAAACACAGCACGGTCCCTGATAGACCGTCTCTCTTCCTCCTCTCCCTTTATCAGCTCTGGTTAATAAAGTAGATTAACCTCTCTTGGGTAGGGGGCAGTATTTTCACGTCCGGATGAAAAGCGTGCCCAGAGTAAACTGCCTGCTACTCAGGCCCAGAAGCTAGGATATGCTTATATATATATATATATATATATATATATATATATATATAGGATAGACAACACTCTAAAGTTTCTAAAACTGTTAAAATAATGTCTGTGAGTATAACAGAACTGATATGGCAGGCAAAACACCGATGACAAACCATCCCCCAAAAAAAGAATTTCAGCCTACCACTATTTTCATTGGCTGTCACTTTTATTATAAGGCGAAGTCCTCCCAGATTGCAGTTCCTAGGGCTTCCACTAGATGTCAACAGTCTTTAGAAATAATTTCAGGCTGGTTTTTGGAAAGATTTGCCAGAAATTGTAGTTTTTCTAGGTGGCTCCCATTTTGGCTGTAGTGTTTCCAAGTGCGTGAATGAGAGCGCATTCTTTGTTTGTTTTTCTCCGGTAAAAACAATAACGATTCTCCGTCTTAAATTTGATCATTTATTTACGTATTACGGTACCTAAGGTTTGATTATAAACGTTGTTTGACTTGTTTGGAAAAGTTTGTTAGTTATGTTTGGGATTCATTATGTATGCATTTTGATGGAGGGAAACTGGGTGGATTATTGACTGAAGTGCACCAGCTAAACTGAGTTTTTATGGATATAAAGAAGGACATTATCGAACAAAATGACAATTTTTGATGTAACTGGACCTTTTGGAGTGTCAACAGAAGAAGATCATCAAAGGTAAGGCATTTTTTATATCGCTATTTCTGACTTCGTGTCGCACCTGCCTGGTTGAAATATGTTTTTCCATGTTTTTGTATGCGGGGCGCTGTCCTCAGATAATCAATCGCATGGTGTGCATTCGCCGTAAAGCCTTTTTGAAATCTGACACAGCGGCTGGATTAATAAGAAGTTAAGCTTTATTTTTGATGTATTACACTTGTGATTTTATGAAAGTTAAATATTTATAATTCTGTAGTTTGAATTTCGCGCTCTGCAATTTCACCGGATGTTGGCCAGGTGGAACGCTATCGTCCCACCTGCCCATAGGGAGTTAAAAATGGACTTATCTGAAAGGGTCTGGATCCGACCATTTCTATACAGGTTTTATGTTAGCCTTGCTAGCCGCTATAGCTACTCATAGCCGCTAGCTGTACATTCTGTTCCATTCCAGAAAACCACTATACGCTTTCACTACCACTAGTCTATTCTTCCTGTTTGCCTTGTGTGTGTCAGGTTTGTTTGGAACTGGTCTCCATATTAAAAAATTAAAAAAAGATGTATTTATGCATATCGGTTCAGGATGGGAAAGCCCAAGGTCCATTTCGGAAAAGGTGAAGACCAGTGAAGGCCTCTACTCATGTTCTCCATCACAACTCAACCTTTTCTACTTGGACAATCCTCTGGACTCCCTGCTGGGGTTTAGTGTGTCTTTGACCACGTCCATGTACTAGTAACTGGTTAGGGTTCCGTTGACATATTTCATCTGTTCATGTCATAGGTTCTTATTGCTATGTTAGTACATGCCTATACACACACCTCTTTCAGTGTATATACAGAATGCTAGTAGTTCATTCCTGGGTACTAGTCATTTTACTTAATCCTGTTTATCTGACTCTCATGGCATAGTTTCTGTGTGTCTTAACTATTCAGGTAATGAGGTAAAATCTCTCCCCATTAGTTACTATGGGTCAAGATGGCTACCAGCCAGTCATTTATCACGCTTACTCAACATGGCTGACCAGTGATGTCATCACGTCCAGAGTCACTTCCTGGCCTCTACCAACATGGCTGTTGTTTACATGTTAGCATCCTATCATGCTACCGCTAACTGTTAGCCTTGCTAGCCGCTATAGCTACTCATAGCCGCTAACTGTACATTCTGTTCCATTCCAGAAAACCACTATACGCTTTCACTACCACTACCACTATTCTTCCTGTTTGCCTTGTGTGCGTCTGTTTGGTGTTTGGTAATGAAATGTAAATTCTATCCCTGTCTCTTTCTGGTCATTCTATGTCCTCTAAAGGCCTCAGCATACTTCAATCCGGTTGGCTCCTGGCCGAGCTCGGCTATGCAAACCAAAACGAGTGTGCTCGCATACACCCATAAAAGACCTTCGCTTGAAAAATGTGGAAAAAAGAGCAATAGTACTGTTTGACCATTTTCAGATGCCGTAGCCAGTATACGCTTCCTCAAAATAGTCAGTATTGTTGACGTTTTTGCTGAGGAGATCTTAGTCGCACATTTTCACAAGTTTTGAGGGAGCGTGCAATTGGCATGCTGACTCTAGGAATGTCCACCTGTTGGCAGACAACTGTTATTTTCTCATTGTGAACAGAGTACCACTCTGTCCAGCATGGTGGCAGTGGAGTTATGGTATGGACAGGCATAAGCTACAGACAACAAATACAATTAATTACATTTTACAGATGGCAATTTGAATGCACAGAGATACCGTGATGAGATCCTGAGGCCCATTGTTGTGCCATTCATCCGCCATTCATCCACTGCCATCACCTCATGTTTCAGCATGATAATGCACGGCCCCATGTCGCAAGGATCTGTACACAATTCCTGGAAGCTGAAAATATCCTAGTTCTTCCATGATCTGGATACTCACCAGACATGTCACCCATTGAGCATCTTTGGGATGCTCTGGATCAACGTGTACAACAGCGTGTTCCAGTTCTCTACCAATATCAAGCAACTTCACACAGCCATTGAAGAGGAGTGGGACAACATTCCACAGGCCACAATCGACAGCCTGATCAACTCTATTCGAAGGGGATGTGTTGCACTGCATGAGGCAAGTGGTCACACCAGATACTGACTGGTTTTCTGATCCCCATCCCTACCTATTTATTTTGGACGACTACTCATTCAAGTGTTTATTTTTACTATTTTCTATATTGTAGAATAACGTTGAAGATATCACAACTATGAAATAACACATATGGAATCATGTAGTAACCAAAAAAGTTTTAAACAAATCAAAATATATTTTATATTGGAGATTCTTCAAAGTAGCCACCCGTTGCCCTGATGACAACTTTGCACGCTCCTGGCATTCTCAGTCACCTGGAATGCATTTCAATTAACAGGTGTGCCTTGTTAAAAGTTAATTCATGGAATTTCATTTGAGCTAATCATTTGTGTTGTGACAAAGTAGGGGTGGTATACAGAAGATCACCCTATTTGTTAAAAGACCAAGTACATATTATGGCAAGAACAGCTCAAACAAGCAAAGAGAAACGACAGTCCATCATTACTTTAAGACATGAAGGTCAGTCAACCCGGAAAATTTCAAGAACTTTAAAAGTTTCTTCAAGTGCAGCCGCAAAACCCATCAAGTTTTATAATGAAACTGTCTCGCATGAGGACCAACACAGGAAAGGAAGACCCAGAGTTACCACTGCTGCAGAGGATCAGTTCATTAGAGTTAACTGTCTCTCATGAGGACCAACACAGGAAAGGAAGACCCAGAGTTACCACTGCTGCAGAGGATCAGTTCATTAGAGTTAACTGTCTCTCATGAGGACCAACACAGGAAAGGAAGACCCAGAGTTACCACTGCTGCAGAGGATCAGTTCATTAGAGTTAACTGTCTCTCATGAGGACCAACACAGGAAAGGAAGACCCAGAGTTACCACTGCTGCAGAGGATCAGTTCATTAGAGTTAACTGTCTCTCATGAGGACCAACACAGGAAAGGAAGACCCAGAGTTACCACTGCTGCAGAGGATCAGTTCATTAGAGTTAACTGTCTCTCATTAGGACCGCCACAGGAAAGGAAGACCCAGAGTTGCCTCTGCTGCAGAGGATAAGTTCATTAGAGTTAACTGTCTCTCATGAGGACCGCCACAGGAAAGGAAGACCCAGAGTTGCCTCTGCTGCAGAGGATAAGTTCATTAGAGTTAACTGTCTCTCATGAGGACCGCCACAGGAAAGGAAGACCCAGAGTTGCCTCTGCTGCAGAGGATAAGTTCATTAGAGTTAACTGCACCTCAGATTGCAGCCCAAATAAATGCTTCATGGAGTTCAAGTAACAGACACTTCTCAACATCAACTATTCAGGGGAGACTGTGTGAATCAGGCCTTCGTGGTCGAATTGCTGCAAAGAAATCACTACTAAAGGACACCAATAAGAATAAGGAGACTTGCTTGGGCTAAGAAACACGAGCAATGGACATTAGACCGTTGGAAATCTGTCCTTTGGTCTGATGAGTCCCAATTTGAGAGTTTTGGTTCCAACCACTGTGTCTTTGTGAGACGTAGAGTAGGTGAATGGATGATCTCCGCATGTGTAGTTCCCACCATGAAGCATGGAGGAGGAGGTGTGTGACGGTGATTTATTTAGAATTCAAGGCACACTTAACCAGCATGGCTACCACAGCATTCTGCAGCGACACGCCATCCCATCTGGTTTGCGCTTAGTGGGACTATCATTTGTTTTTCAACAGGACAATGACCCAACACACCTCCAGGCTGTATAAGGGCTACTTGACCAAGAAGGAGAGTGATGGAGTGCTGCATCAGATGACCTGGCCTCCACAATCACCCGACCTCAACCCAATAGAGATGGTTTGGGATGAGTTGGACTGCAGAGTGAAGGAAAAGCAGCCAACAAGTGCTCAGCGAATGTGGGAATTCTTTTAATGCTGTTGGAAAAGCATTCCTCATGAAGCTGGTTGAGAGAATGCCTAAAGTGTGCAAAGCTGTCATCAAGGCAAAGGGTGGAATCTAAAATAAATTTGTATTTGTTGAACACTTTTTTGGTTACTACATGATTCCATATGTATTATTTCATAGTTTTGATGTCTTCACGATTTTTCCACAATGTAGAAAATAGTGAAAATGAAGAAAAACCCTTGAATGAATAGGTGTGTAAAACATTTGACAGGTACTGTATATTTACAATTATATATTTTTTTAGGGTGGAAACAATCTCAATCGACATTGAAATAACTAAAACCCAATCAAACAGTGTGGAGATGATAATGGATGAACACCTGTAGTCTCTTCACTCTGTCCAGCTTGATAAGTCATCTATAGTCTCTTCACTCTGTCCAGCTTGATAAGTCATCTATAGTCTCTACACTCTGTCCAGCTAGATAACAGTCATCTATAGTCTCTACACTCTGTCCAGCTTGATAACAGTCATCTATAGTCTCTACACTCTGTCCTAACAGTCATCTATAGTGTCTTCACTCTGTCCAGCTGGATAACAGTCATCTATAGTCTCTACACTCTGTCCAGCTTGATAACAGTCATCTATAGTCTCTAGATAACAGTCATCTATAGTCTCTAGATAACAGTCATCTATAGTGTCTAGATAACAGTCATCTAGAGTCTCTTCACTCTGTCCAGTTTGAAACAGTCATCTATAGTCTCTACACTCTGTCCAGCTGGATAACAGTCATCTATAGTCTCTAGATAACAGTCATCTATAGTCTCTTCACTCTGTCCAGTTTGAAACAGTCATCTATAGTCTCTAGATAACAGTCATCTATAGTCTCTAGATAACAGTCATCTATAGTCTCTAGATAACAGTCATCTATAGTCTCTAGATAACAGTCATCTAGAGTCTCTTCACTCTGTCCAGTTTGAAACAGTCATCTATAGTCTCTACACTCTGTCCAGCTTGATAACAGTCATCTATAGTCTCAAATTCCAAAAGCGATGGATATTTTGGCAATTCTGACAGTGACAAAATACAACCAATTTTAAGTGAGGCCCTCCAGACCTCGATAAGGATAGTTTGTGGCCCGCGGGGAAACATTTCTTTGACACCCCTGTTCTCGAAGTTAATGAGTTCTGAAATGAATTCAATATTTTAAAAAGAGGATTCATTTAACTTTCTGCACACAAAGTCTGCATTTGTCAACTACAAAGGGGGGGTCACAAGGTCAGATATAATCTGAAATAACATGATCAATCCAGCTGATTTGGGTTGTTTGTATATAGACCGTAGTATTTAGGGGTTATAGGGTATATACTGTATTATGTATCTGGGAATAGTGACAAACGGACCATACACCCTCCTATCAAGGTGAAAATATTACAAAGTTGCCCCGTGCCTATAGGGCAGCCACTGAAGGTATGATTGAGACATGACAGCCAAAGCATTGAGACCTGAGCAGTGAGAACCATCTCTCTCTCTCTCTCTCTCTCTCTCTCTCTCTCTCTCTCTCTCTCTCTCTCTCTCTCTCTCTCTCTCTCTCTCTCTCTCTCTCTCTCTCTCTCTCTCTCTCTCTCTCTCTCTCTCTCTCTCTCTCTCTCTCTCTCTCTCTCTCTCTCTCTCTCTCTCTCTCTCTCTCTCTCACCCACCTCAGAGCCTCCAGTCTTTCACTCTGTGTTGCTCGGGGAATCTCCTTTGCCTGTGTTTACTGTGAAAGACCAAGGAGTACTTACACATTAGCCACTGCCATGCAATTTGGGTCGCGCCGCATGAAATCCTTACCAATTATTCAGAGGCGCAGCGAAGGGGCTTTTCTCCGTGGAATAAAACCTCTCTCTCTCTCTCTCTGTGTTTTAGCTTCGGGCGAAAGAGGGGGATCGGAGCGGGGAGCGGCGTCACGGATAGCGGAACATCGCTCTGACACTTCCCTAATGTATCGGAGGTCTCACTTATTCTAACGACATTTCAGCTAACGACCGTTTGCCATTATACACCTAACTGTTGGTTACCAGAACGGGGAGCCTTTTTCACTATCCTGACTGGAAGACGGAGTGGAAATGAGAAGATTCAATTAAATCCTCAGACTGCTAGAGATGCCGTTACACTTTAACTGTTGGTAACCAGACCAAGTGTGGGAGCTTTGCTGTCATGGCTGAAAGATGGCCATAGAAGAGGAGTTGGAGTGGAGAGGATAGGGTACTTTAATCCTCAACCACGTTGTGTTGTTAGTTGTGATGGTGGTGGGGGTGAGACAGAAGGCCCTATACAACCATCTGTCATAGTAGATACACAATCCAACAGATACATCTGAAAGGCTTAAACGGTGTCAACAAATCATATTGTCTCTCTACTCGGTGTCACCTCTTGCAGCAGTTGTTCCTAATTAAGTGTTTAAATTTTTTTTTAAAAGTATATGTGTTTTTGTCCTTTGAATCTTTCTCTTTTAGAATGAGGAGGAGAGTGTGAAAACAGAGTCTTTGGCGGCGGGGGGGGAAACCTGCCCGTACCCTATTTCCTGTTCACACATCATCAGAGGCTGACAGGTTGCTAAAGCAAAGGTATTTCATCATCCAATTTCAACAGTTTTTGTTTGTGAAAATGTGAGAAAAGAAGAGCAGTGAAAATGAAACGAGGAGACAGAAGGGGGGAGATGTATTTCAATTGAAGCTAAAGCTCCCTCTCCAAACGTCCCTCTCCATTTAGCTTTGATCCAAGTGTGGTGCTCCCTCTTTCATCTCTCACCTCTAGGTAAGGAGGGCTCTTTGTTCTGAGGACAGTTGGATGTTCATTGGACTGAAAATAGTTTTGATTTAAGTCTGGCAACAAAAGTTAATGGAACCAACCACATAGACCTAAATGGTTTTTTTCAGGCACACGTGCAGTGTAGCTATTGAGAGGTGAACCAACACTCTTTTTTTTTGGGCACAAAATTGAAAAATTTGCTCCAAAGTTTGAAAATGTTTAGTATGAAAGCCTCAAATAATGAAGGGTGTGTGTGTGAGTGTGATGTCATAATGGGACGGCCCTGGGGTTAGGGTTGGGGTCACCAGTGTTTAGGCTAAGTGTTTCCCTGTAGGAGAGGAGACTCCAGCATTCCTGCTGCCACGCCACACAGATTTATTGCCAGGCTGTCTCACACACACATACGCACGTGCACACACCCATGCACATATGCACACACACCCCCTGAATCGCACATTAAGGGCCCCACAAAACAACATACATCCATCAACACGCAAACCCCTATTCCCCCCACCAGCACCACGGCTCCCCAGTCAAAGTAATGGTCCTATGACCCGTGAACCAGCACCAGGCCCAACCCCATCCTCCCCTCTGTGTCTCACACACACACCAGCCTCAGTCTGTGTACGACAGCAATTTCCTGAAAAGCCTAGAGAGAACGGCACACTTCTCCATTAATGTTTACCAAAGCGCCAGGCAACCCCCTCCTCTCCTGACCCAGGAAAAACAGAGCATGGTCGGCGCTGGTCACTGGCAATTACAACTCATCTAACTGTATGATCTACAGCTCTGTCAAATAACCAGCAAAGAGAGAGAGGGAGAGAGAGAGAGAGAGAGAGAGAGAGAGAGAGAGACGTCATGTTACTTGTCATGCTAGTCGTCATGCTAGTTGTCATGGTAGTCGTCATGCTAGTCGTCATGCTAGTCATCATGCTAGTTGTCATGCTAGTCGTCGTGGTAGTCGTCATGCTAGTCGTCATGGTAGTCATGCCAGTCAGCATGATAGTCATGCCAGTCTTCATGATAGTCATGCCAGTCTTCCTTATAGCCATGCCAGTCTTCATGATAGTCATGCCAGTCTTCATTATAGTCATAACAGTCTTCATTATAGTCATGCTAGTCTTCATTATAGTCATGCCAGTCTTCATTATAGTCATGCCAGTCTTCATTATAGTCATGCCAGTCTTCATTATAGTCATGCCAGTCTTCATTATAGTCATGCCAGTCTTAATTATAGTCATGCCAGTCTTCATTATAGTCATGCTAGTAGTGGTAATTCACACACAATCCTCATAGATGTTGTAAAAGGAGCCATAACATTATCTCAAGTATTTGAAAGTAATGAACGCTGCATTGTATATTGTTATCCCCTGACAGTAATGAATGCTGCATTGTATATTGTTATCTCCTGACAGTAATGAACGTTGCATTGTATATTGTTATCTCCTGACAGTAATGAACGCTGCATTGTATATTGTTATCTCCTGACAGTAATGAACGCTGCATTGTATATTGTTATCTCCTGACAGTAATGAACGTTGCATTGTATATTGTTATCCCCTGACAGTAATGAACGCTGCATTGTATATTGTTATCTCCTGACAGTAATGAACGCTGCATTGTATATTGTTATCTCCTGACAGTAATGAACGCTACATTGTATATTGTTATCTCCTGTGACAGTAATGAACGCTGCATTGTATATTGTTATCTCCTGACAGTAATGAACGCTGCATTGTATATTGTTATCTCCTGACAGTAATGAACGCTGCATTGTATATTGTTATCCTGACAGTAATGAACGCTGCATTGTATATTGTTATCCTGACAGTAATGAACACTGCATTGTATATTGTTATCTCCTGACAGTAATGAACGCTGCATTGTATATTGTTATCCTGACAGTAATGAACACTGCATTGTATATTGTTATCTCCTGACAGTAATGAACACTGCATTGTATATTGTTATCTCCTGACAGTAATGAACGCTGCATTGTATATTGTTATCTCCTGACAGTAATGAACGTTGCATTGTCTATTGTTATCCCCTGACAGTAATGAACGCTGCATTGTATATTGTTATCTCCTGACAGTAATGAACGTTGCATTGTATATTGTTATCTCCTGACAGTAATGAACGTTGCATTGTATATTGTTATCTCCTGACAGTAATGAACGCTGCATTGTATATTGTTATCTCCTGACAGTAATGAACGCTGCATTGTATATTGTTATCTCCTGACAGTAATGAACGTTGCATTGTCTATTGTTATCCCCTGACAGTAATGAACGCTGAATTGTATATTGTTATCTCCTGACAGTAATGAACGTTGCATTGTATATTGTTATCTCCTGACAGTAATGAACGTTGCATTGTATATTGTTATCTCCTGACAGTAATGAACGTTGCATTGTATATTGTTATCCTGACAGTAATGAACGCTGCATTGTATATTGTTATCTCCTGACAGTAATGAACGCTGCATTGTATATTGTTATCTCCTGACAGTAATGAACGTTGCATTGTATATTGTTATCTCCTGACAGTAATGAACGCTACATTGTATATTGTTATCTCCTGTGACAGTAATGAACGCTGCATTGTATATTGTTATCTCCTGACAGTAATGAACGCTGCATTGTATATTGTTATCCTGACAGTAATGAACGCTGCATTGTATATTGTTATCTCCTGACAGTAATGAACGTTGCATTGTATATTGTTATCTCCTGACAGTAATGAACGCTGCATTGTATATTGTTATCCCCTGACAGTAATGAACGCTGCATTGTATATTGTTATCTCCTGACAGTAATGAACACTACATTGTATAGTGTTATCTCCTGACAGTAGAGAGGCCCTGGTCTGTCATGTTACATCTCTGAGAGGCCCTGGTCTGTCATGTTACATCTCTGAGAGGCCCTGGTCTGTCATGTTCCTGCTCTAAGAGGCCCAGTCCGATCAGAAATAATTATTGCTGCTATCAACCAGATGTCAGATTATCATCTATGTCTGACTCCTGGAAATCTAAATAAACCAAACACACACAATGACTCGATACACACCACACACACACAGATTCACGCACAACCCCCCCCCCCCCCCCCCCCCCCCACACACACACACACACAATGACGACAATGACGATACACACACACTTGTGATTGCCCAACCTGACTTAATCTCCCTCTCAGATCTCCAAACAAAAACCCCTTGATAAGCCCCTGACACGATCTACACACACACACACACACACACATACGATTTTCACACACAGACACACAATCTACACACTCACAATCTTCACAGACCTTTAATCTGGAGACATAAAGGCAAAGAGGCAACAAGGGTCTGGAGTTTATCAGATCAGATGTTCAGCATGAGCTATCAAAGACCAGACAGATCTCTCTTTAATACATCTGTGCACACACACTGACACAGGCCACACACACACACACACAACACAGACACGAGAGCCTTTTAAACAAGCCAAGCAGCCCTTTGTCATGGTAACGCTTCAGGAGAACATGGGCTTCATAGGGTTCAGATCGATGTCTGGATTACATCACGCCTCCGTGATCAAGTACTCAAACACTAGATAAAACACACAACGAACACACAACATACAAACTGGATGAAAACACACAACACAACACACACACTAGATAAAAACACAAAACATACACAACACACACACACTGGAAAAAACCCACAACAACCTTTAATGGTGGTGAACCCCACTCTGAACAGGATTGGGGGAGTTGGAGTCTTTAATGGTGGTGAACTGCACTCTGAACAGGATTGGGGGAGTTGGAGTCTTTAATGGTGGTGAACCCCACTCTGAACAGGATAGGGGGAGTTGGAGTCTTTAATGGTGGTGAACCCCACTCTGAACAGGATAAGGGGAGTTGGAGTCTTTAATGGTGGTGAACCCCACTCTGAACAGGATAGGGGGAGTTGGAGTCTTTAATGGTGGTGAACCCCACTCTGAACAGGATAGGGGGAGTTGGAATCTTTAATGGTGGTGAACCCCACTCTGAACAGGATAGGGGGAGTTGGAGTCTTTAATAGTGGTGAACCCCACTCTGAACATGATAGGGGGAGTTGGAATCTTTAATGGTGGTGAACCCCACTCTGAACAGGATTGGGGGAGTTGGAGTCTTTAATGGTGGTGAACCCCACTCTGAACAGGATTGGGGGAGTTGGAGTCTTTAATGGTGGTGAACCCCACTCTGAACAGGATTGGGGGAGTTGGAATCTTTAATGGTGGTGAACCGCACTCTGAACAGGATTGGGGGAGTTGGAGTCTTTAATGGTGGTGAACCCCACTCTGAACAGGATAGGGGGAGTTGGAATCTTTAATGGTGGTGAACCCCACTCTGAACAGGATTGGGGGAGTTGGAGTCTTTAATGGTGGTGAACCCCACTCTGAACAGGATAAGGGGAGTTGGAGTCTTTAATGGTGGTGAACCCCACTCTGAACAGGATTGGGGGAGTTGGAATCTTTAATGGTGGTGAACCCCACTCTGAACAGGATAAGGGGAGTTGGAGTCTAATGGTGGTGAACCCCACTCTGAACAGGATAAGGGGAGTTGGAGTCTTTAATGGTGGTGAACCCCACTCTGAACAGGATAAGGGGAGTTGGAGTCTAATGGTGGTGAACCCCACTCTGAACAGGATAAGGGGAGTTGGAGTCTTTAATGGTGGTGAACCCCACTCTGAACAGGATAAGGGGAGTTGGAGTCTTTAATGGTGGTGAACCCCACTCTGAACAGGATTGGGGGAGTTGGAGTCTTCAATGGTGGTGAATCCCACTCTGAACAGGATTGGGGGAGTTGGAGTCTTTAATGGTGGTGAACCCCACTCTGAACAGGATTGGGGGAGTTGGAGAGCTCATGCTATTATAGTTTGGACTTTTGCTACAATTAGGGCCTTTTACACTAACAAACAGGATGTGAAGTAGGCGTTTACACTAACAAACAGGATGTGAAGTAGGCCTTTACACTAACAAACAGGATGTGAAGTAGGCTATACACTAACAAACAGGATGTGAAGTAGGCCTTTACACTAACGAACAGGATGTGAAGTAGGCCATTACACTAACAAACAGGATGTGAAGTAGGCTATACACTAACAAACAGGATGTGAAGTAGGCCTTTACACTAACAAACAGGATGTGAAGTAGGTCTTTACACTAACAAACAGGATGTGAAGTAGGTCTTTACACTAACAAACAGGATGTGAAGTAGGCCTTTACGCTAACAAACAGGATGTGAAGTAGGCCTTTACACTAACAAACAGGATGTGAAGTAGGCGTTTACACTAACGAACAGGATGTGAAGTAGGTCTTTACACTAACAAACAGGATGTGAAGTAGGCCTTTACACTAACAAACAGGATGTGAAGTAGGTTCTGCCTTTCTTAGAAATCAGATTTGATTGGGTGGGTTTAGAGTCATTGGATGTGGATGTGGGGGGTATGGGGTGTTTAAAGTCATTGGATGTGGGGGGAATGGGGGGGTTTAAAGTCATTGGATGTGGATGTGGGGGGTATGGGGTGTTTAGAGTCATTGGATGTGGATGTGGGGGGTATGGGGGGGTTTAAAGTCATTGGATGTGGATGTGGGGGGTATGGGGTGTTTAAAGTCATTGGATGTGGATGTGGGGGGAATGGGGGGGTTTAAAGTCATTGGATGTGGATGTGGGGGGTATGGGGTGTTTAGAGTCATTGGATGTGGATGTTGGGGGCATGGGGGGTGGGTTTAAAGTCATTGGATGTGGATGTGGGGGGAATGGGGGGGTTTAAAGTCATTGGATGTGGATGTGGGGGGTATGGGGGGTTTAAGTCATTGGATGTGGATGTGGGGGGAATGGGGGGGTTTAAAGTCATTGGATGTGGATGTGGGGGGTATGGGGGGTTTAAGTCATTGGATGTGGATGTGGGGGGAATGGGGGGGTTTAAAGTCATTGGATGTGGATGTGGGGGGAATGGGTGTGTTTAAAGTCATTGGATGTGGATGTGGGGGGTATGGGAGGGCCACTTTGGAAACAACTGTTTAAAAATGAATACTGAAGTGTTGTCTTCTGGGAATACAGTCCATATGTTGTTGTGTTTGTTTTTCCCTGAATAAAGTTATTTTAATTAAAGTGCAGCGTGTCCTTGTGCGTAAAATAACTACAGCTCACTTCACCAATGGACAGATGTCACCTAGCCTGGTGGGACAGATAGCCTGGTGGAACAGATGTCACCCAGCCTGGTGGGACAGATGTCACCTAGCCTGGTGGAACAGATGTCGCCTAGCCTGGTGGGACAGATGTCGCCTAGTCTGGTGGGACAGATGTCACCTAGCCTGGTGGAACAGATGTCACCCAGCCTGGTGGGACAGATGTCGCCTAGCCTGGTGGAACAGATGTCACCCAGCCTGGTGGGACAGATAGCCTGGTGGAACAGATGTCACCTAGCCTGGTGGAACAGATGTCACCTAGCCTGGTGGGACAGATGTCACCTAGCCTGGTGGAACAGATGTCACCTAGCCTGGTGGAACAGATGTCACCTAGCCTGGTGGAACAGATGTCACCTAGCCTGGTGGGACAGATGTCACCTAGCCTGGTGGGACAGATGTCACCTAGCCTGGTGGAACAGATGTCACCTAGCCTGGTGGAACAGATGTCACCTAGCCTGGTGGGACAGATGTCACCTAGCCTGGTGGAACAGATGTCACCTAGCCTGGTGGGACAGATGTCACCTAGCCTGGTGGAACAGATGTCACCCAGCCTGGTGGAACAGATGTCACCTAGCCTGGTGGAATAGATGTCACCTAGCCTGGTGGGACAGATGTCACCTAGCCTGGTGGAACAGATAGCCTGGTGGAACAGATGTCACCTAGCCTGGTGGAACAGATGTCACCTAGCCTGGTGGAACAGATGTCACCTAGCCTGGTGGAATAGATGTCACCTAGCCTGGTGGAACAGATGTCACCCAGCCTGGTGGGACAGATAGCCTGGTGGGACAGATAGCCTGGTGGAACAGATGTCACCTAGCCTGGTGACAGACTCAATCTAATTCTCTTCAAAACAAACAACAGTTGCTATGGAGACAGAGGGATACTTGAAGAATCCATAATTGGGACAAGAAAGGAGCCTGAAGCCAATCTATCTCCTGGCCAAGGTACTCTAGTCTCCTGGCCAAGGTACTCTAGTCTCCTGGCCAAGGTACTCTAGTCTCCTAGCCAAGGTACTCTAGTCTCCTGGCCAAGGTACTCTAGTCTCCTAGCCAAGGTACTCTAGTCTCCTGGCCAAGGTACTCTAGTCTCCTAGCCAAGGTACTCTAGTCTCCTGGCCAAGGTACTCTAGTCTCCTAGCCAAGGTACTCTAGTCTCCTGGCCAAGGTACTCTAGTCTCCTGGCCAAGGTACTCTAGTCTCCTGGCCAAGGTACTCTAGTCTCCTGGCCAAGGTACTCTAGTCTCCTGGCCAAGGTACTCTAGTCTCCTAGCCAAGGTACTCTAGTCTCCTGGCCAAGGTACTCTAGTCTCCTAGCCAAGGTACTCTAGTCTCCTGGCCAAGGTACTCTAGTCTCCTGGCCAAGGTACTCTAGTCTCCTGGCCAAGGTACTCTAGTCTCCTGGCCAAGGTACTCTAGTCTCCTGGCCAAGGTACTGTAGTCTCCTGGCCAAGGTACTCTAGTCTCCTAGCCAAGGTACTCTAGTCTCCTGGCCAAGGTACTCTAGTCTACTGGCCAAGGTACTCTAGTCTCCTAGCCAAGGTACTCTAGTCTCCTGGCCAAGGTACCCTAATAGTTATGGGCCCTATTCAAAAGTAGTCAGTGCCAGGCTTTCTTCTGTCTGTGTGTGTGTGTGTGTGTGTGTGTGTCTCCATTTTTTCAAACTCTTATGAATGAAGTCTCATTCATATCATTTGAAGAAGGAGGAATGGATTATAGCCTATCCCCCCTGTCTCGAGGTTGCATATGACTCTATATAACAGGTTGATCACGATGCCACAAAACAGCAATATATTCATATTGTCCAACAGTTGAATGTTTGGTAACATTGTAATACAACCAAATGATTGTCTTGTTTTATGTATCATGATGTGGTGTTTCATCTTTCCAGTTCATTCAGAGGAATAAAACAATGGCAGTGCACACACACACACACACACACACACACACACACACACAAAACCTTAGCCATAAAGGGGAGACTCCTCCCACAACCCCCACCAACACAGACACTGCTGTCCTGGGAAAACCTTAGCCATGAAGGGGGAGACTCCTCCCACAACCCCCACCAACACAGACACTGCTGTCCTGGGAAAACCTTAGCCATGAAGGGGAGACTGCTCCCTGTACAACAACATCACCCCTCCCTCCCTTTTTGTTCTGACTTCATCCTGTGGTCACTTCTGGAGCACAAGTCCAAGAGGCTGGTCACGGAGGCATCACGGCCTGGAAAGACCCCCAGCCCCCAGGGGAGCCCCGACAGCATCGCCCCTGGGCATAAACACAACACATGAAGGATGGAGGATGTGTGTGTGTGTGTGTGTGTGGCGTGCGTTTGTGGCATGCGTGTGCGTTTGTGGCGTGCGTGTGTGTGTGTGGCGTGTGTGCGTGAGTGTGGTGTGCGTGTGTGCGTGCGTGTGCGTTTGTGGCGTGTGTGTGTGTGCGTGCGTGTGTGTTCGTGCGTGTGCGTGCTCTGAGAGCCAGCTTTGAACTTCACCAGCCTGCAGTGGGACAGTGAACTGTGGGGTGGGACAGTGAACTGTGGGGTGGGACAGTGAACTGTGGGGTGGGACAGTGAACTGTGGGGTGGGACAGTGAACTGTGGGGTGGGACAGTGAACTGTGGGTCTGTGTAGAAGAGGTCCTATCTAGACAACTCAGACATCTTTTGAATCATTGAACATCCTTTTCTAAATGAGTTTAAACCCCGTTTCTGTCATCAACTAAGACCTCTTTATTTTTCTTCAAGGAGAATGATGATTGATGGGTTGAATAGTCTTTGTCTCCCTCTGTTGTCCAAATGAGTTATAACAGAAAGAACAGACTAGTAAAGGACGAAGGGTCAGGGTTAAGGTTAGCACCACCAGGTAGCAATAGGGTTAGGGTCAGGGTCAGGGTTAAGGTTAGCACCACGAGGTAGCAGTAGGGTTAGGGTCAGGGTTAGGGTTAAGGTTAGCACCACCAGGTAGCAGTAGGGTTAGGGTTAGGGTTAAGGTTAGCACCACCAGGTAGCAGTACGGTTAGGGTCAGGGTTAAGGTTAGCACCATCAGGTAGCAGTAGGGTTAAGTTCAGGGTTGGGGTTAAGGTTAGCACCACCAGGCAACAGTAGGGTTAGGGTCAGGGTTAGCACCACCAGGTAGCAGTAGGGTTAGGGTTAAGGTTAGCACCACCGGGTAGTAGTAGGGTTAGGGTCAGGGTTAGCACCACCAGGTAGCAGTAGGGTTAGGGTTAGCACCACCAGGTAGCAGTAGGGTTAGGGTTAGGGTTACGGTTAGCACCACCAGGTAGCAGTAGGGTCAGGGTTAGGGTTAAGGTTAGCACCACCAGGTAGCAGTAGGGTCAGGGTTAGGGTTAAGGTTAGCACCACCAGGTAGTAGTAGGGTTAGGGTCAGGGTTAGCACCACCAGGTAGCAGTAGGGTTAAGGTTAGCACCACCAGGTAGCAGTAGGGTCAGGGTTAGGGTTAAGGTTAGCACCACCAGGTAGTAGTAGGGTTATGGTTAAGTTTAAGGTTAAGGGTTAGGGTAGAGCCGGTGTGTGGACATGAAGCTAGGGTTAGGGACAGGGTTAGGGACAGGATTAGGGTAGAGCCGGTGTGTGGACATGAAGCTAGGGTTAGGATCAGGGTTGAGACAACAAACGCACTGAAAAACAACATGGTGGATAATTAAGATGTTTACAATTTACAAAAATGTTCAAGGTTCCTGTCTGTGTAAGTGGGCGTTCCCGCTCACGCCTATGAGATGTCTCGCTTTCTCTACCATCTCTGCTGTTACCACGGGACCGGTCCCTCAACATATTTCCTCTCTCCTGGAACACAAGCCCTATGGACGGAAGGCCTGCAGATTCATTAGATAGTCATCAAACACATGTACATTTGAGACAGAAATACCGTTGACACGACATTAGATTTGAACCACGGTCTTCCATTCGCCACATGACTGCGTTAGCCTGCTGAGCTTAAGGATCAAATCCGCGTTAGGGGAGAGAGAGTCACTGTTCACCCTCCCGTTGTTATGGTTTCAAATCCGCGTTAGGGGAGAGAGAGTCACTGTTCACCCTCCCGTTGTTATGGTTTCAAATCCCGCGTTAGGGGAGAGAGAGTCACTGTTCGCCCTCCCGTTGTTATGGTTTCAAATCCGCGTTAGGGGAGAGAGAGTCACTGTTCACCCTCCCGTTGTTATGGTTTCAAATCCGCGTTAGGGGAGAGAGAGTCACTGTTCACCCTCCCGTTGTTATGGTTTCAAATCCGCGTTAGGGGAGAGAGAGTCACTGTTCACCCTCCCGTTGTTATGGTTTCAAATCCGCGTTAGGGGAGAGAGAGTCACTGTTCACCCTCCCGTTGTTATGGTTTCAAATCCACGTTAGGGGAGAGAGAGTCACTGTTCACCCTCCCGTTGTTATGGTTTCAAATTCGCGTTAGGGGAGAGAGAGTCACTGTTCGCCCTCCCGTTGTTATGGTTTCAAATCCGCATTAAGGGAGAGAGAGTCACTGTTCACCCTCCCGTTGTTATGGTTTCAAATCCGCGTTAGGGGAGAGAGAGTCACTGTTCGCCCTCCCGTTGTTATGGTTTCAAATCCGCGTTAGGGGAGAGAGAGTCACTGTTCACCCTCCCGTTGTTATGGTTTCAAATCCGCGTTAGGGGAGAGAGAGTCACTGTTCACCCTCCCGTTGTTATGGTTTCAAATCCGCGTTAGGGGAAAGAGAGTCACTGTTCGCCCTCCCGTTGTTATGGTTTCAAATCCGCGTTAGGGGAGAGAGAGTCACTGTTCACCCTCCCGTTGTTATGGTTTCAAATCCGCGTTAGGGGAGAGAGAGTCACTGTTCACCCTCCCGTTGTTATGGTTTCAAATCCCGCGTTAGGGGAGAGAGAGTCACTGTTCGCCCTCCCGTTGTTATGGTTTCAAATCCGCGTTAGGGGAGAGAGAGTCACTGTTCGCCCTCCCGTTGTTATGGTTTCAAATCCGCGTTAGGGGAGAGAGAGTCACTGTTCGCCCTCCCGTTGTTATGGTTTCAAATCCGCGTTAGGGGAGAGAGAGTCACTGTTCGCCCTCCCGTTGTTGTGGTTTTGGTTGATGAAATGGAGGAGAGGAGCGTCCAGCAGCGTAGCCAAAATAAATGACATCACATATTGTGCTGTTCTATTGCAGGTGTGATGATGTCAGAGGACGCTGTGTTGGATGTTTACAGTGTCTTCTTTGTCGTTGTAGTATCCCAAAACGGACGGGGCAGTTTCACCATGAAGGATTCCAGCTTTAAACCTGACAACAGCTATTCTACTGAGCCTAAACTAATGACAGCTTTGGGATGATATCGTGTGACGGTCTGAGGTTGGAACCCGGGTCTCCTGCTTACCATGAGACTGTGTTAGCCCTCTGAGCTTAAACCTAGACATTATCTTGGGCAGCCAACACAAGTCTTCAGGTCTCAGGTAAAGGTGTCTCATCACAGAAGCGTGATACGTCCAAACCACCTCTGTTATACTTCACTTTCTAATGAAATCAATACAGCCGGTTAGAGAGGTGATGGATGATGTGTAACCTGACGACCTTGTCTTACCTCTGCCCTGAATTACCAGGAATAACCTGACTACCTTGTCTTACCTCTGCCCTGAATTACCAGGAATAACCTGACTACCTTGTCTTACCTCTGCCCTGAATTATCCTACGGGAGTCCTGGAATTACCAGGAATAACCTGACGACCTTGTCTTACCTCTGCCCTGAATTATCCTACGGGAGTCCTGGAATTACCATGAATAACCTGACGACCTTGTCTTACCTCTGCCCTGAATTATCCTACAGGAGTACTGGAATTACCAGGAATAACATGGACCAATTCTAGACTGTTGTGGGAGTTGATTTGATGAAGAAAATCCTTTGCTGTGCAAGGATTGTGTTTGGCCAGCAGGGGAAGCTGTAATGCCATATTTTAGCTGTAGTTCAGTGAGAAAATGACCAGATTCAGTGATGGTTGACACACTTGATATATACATTTCTGATGTCTGGTGAATTCAACAACTCAAGTAAGCCTTGAAACTAAATGTTTGTAACATATATTAATATATTCTAAACAATGTCTAAAACATCGGAACTACATACTGCACCTTTGACCCCCATCAGAGCCTGTATTCACAATGGGTCTCAGAGTACGGCTCCCGAGTGGCGCAGCGGTCCAAGGCACTGCATCTCGGTGCTAGAGGTGTCACTACAGACCCTGGTTCGATTCCAGGCCACGATTGGGAATTCAATTGGCACACAATTGGCCCAGTGCTGTTAGGGTAAGCCGTCATTGTAAATAATAATTTGTTCGTAACTGGCATGCCTAGTTAAATAAAGGTTCAATTAGTAGCCTACTGATCTTGGATTTGTATTCATTTTTTGATCATAATGAATAAGATTACATGGACAGATCCTAGATCAGCACTCCTGCTCAGATGCTTTGTGAATATGGTCCCTGAGGGATCATTGGGTGCTAAGAGGATTTCTCCAGACATGGACAGATCCTAGATCAGCACTACTGCTCAGAGGATTTCTCCAGACATGGACAGATCCTAGATCAGCACTCCTGCTCAGAGGATTTCTCCAGACATGGACAGATCCTAGATCAGCACTACTGCTCAGAGGCTTTCTTCAGACATGTACAGATCCTAGATCAGCACTCCTGCTCAGAGGCTTTCTCCAGACATGGACAGATCCTAGATCAGCACTCCTGCTCAGAGGCTTTCTCCAGACATGGACAGATCCTAGATCAGCACTCCTGCTCACATGCTTTGTGAATATGGTCCCTGATGGATCATTGGGTGCTAAGAGGCTTTCTCCAGACATGGACAGATCCTAGATCAGCACTCCTGCTCACATGCTTTGTGAATATGGTCCCTGATGGATCATTGGGTGCTAAGAGGCTTTCTCCAGACATGGACAGATCCTAGATCAGCACTCCTGCTCAGAGGCTTTCTCCAGACATGTACAGATCCTAGATCAGCACTCCTGCTCAGAGGCTTTCTCCAGACATGGACAGATCCTAGATCAGCACTCCTGCTCAGAGGCTTTCTCCAGACATGGACAGATCCTAGATCAGCACTACTGCTCAGAGGCTTTCTCCAGACATGTACAGATCCTAGATCAGCACTCCTGCTCAGAGGCTTTCTCCAGACATGGACAGATCCTAGATCAGCACTACTGCTCAGAGGATTTCTCCAGATGTGGACAGATCCTAGATCAGCACTCCTGCTCATCGACTCAAGCTGTCATTCCACAGTGGCAGGAACTGGACAGCACCCCCTGCTGGCGCTGAAGTAAAGGCTTTTTCCAAGGGGATTAACTGGTTAAGATCTGAATATGATTCAACGTCTGTAGTTTGTGTTCTGTATTCTAGTTTCATTGGGCTGAAATTCTGATTCAAGCCATTTTTTTCTTTAGGTTTCTCTTTTTTTGTGTGTGTGTAAAAAATAAGGGATGTAGGTAGATGTAGTCATGATTACATCTGTGATATCTGGGCTGCTTTCCCTCATTACCCTGGTTCTGTTGTTTCTGATATCACTTTTGAAATTCGTCACTATTTGGTAAAAAATCCAATATTCAAACATAACTAATATAGGCCCACTTAATATTGGTCAAATAGCCGGACTTCCTGACCTATACAGCTAGCTAACAGCAGTCCTGACATACTCAAACAAGCATTTATTTCACTTCAGACAGAAAAAGGGAAATGCAACATTGACCAAAGTCTAAAAATAGGCCTAGACTACCGTAGGGTGAAGAACTAGGCCTAGACTACCGTAGGGTGAAGAACTAGGTCTAGACCACCGTAGGGTGAAGAACTAGGCCTAGACTACCGTAGGGTGAAGAACTAGGCCTAGACTACCGTAGGGTGAAGAACTAGGCCTAGACTACCGTAGGGTGAAGAACTAGGCCTAGACTACCGTAGGGTGAAGAACTAGGCCTAGACTACCGTAGGGTGAAGAACTAGGCCTAGACTACCGTAGGGTGAAGAACTAGGCCTAGACTACCGTAGGGTGAAGAACTAGGCCTAGACTACCGTAGGGTGAAGAACTAGGCCTAGACTACCGTAGGGTGAAGAACTAGGCCTAGACTACCGTAGGGTGAAGAACTAGGTCTAGACTACCGTAGGGTGAAGAACTAGGTCTAGACTACCGTAGGGTGAAGAACTAGGCCTAGACTATCCTAGGGTGTAGAACTAGGCCTAGACTATCCTAGGGGTCTACCAGCATGGGGGAGGGGGGGGGGGAATTTGAGCAACAACAGTCACACAAACAAGTCCCTTTTAAGTACACCCCCTGATTAATGATTGATGGGTTTCCTTTTAAACACACACTAGAGAAATCAATAGGTCGAGAGAATAGTCATTTTAATCAGTTGAACGGATGTAATCAATTGAGGTCTGACAGTAAAAGGGGACAGAATGTCCGAACATTGACTGATACTTGGAAACCGGCCGGCAGGGTCCCTTTTGTAGCTTTAGTCTCTGTTAAGTTTGTGAACCTTTCGGGAAGGGGGAGGCTCTTTTGAGTGGTCTAAGTTCGATTGGAGCGTTCATTGCACAGAAATGTAAGAAAACCGCTCTGAGTTGGTAAACATGAGCTGAAAGGGATGGAGTAGCTAGGCTTCTGTCCACAAGGACCAAACATTTGGCCTGTAGTGGTAATGGTTAGAAGGAAACCGCTCTGAGTTGGTAAAAATGAGCTGAAAGGGATGGAGTAGCTAGGCTTCTGTCCACAAGGACCAAACATTTGGCCTGTAGTGGTAATGGTTAGAAGGATTTTGTCAACTTAAAATCAAATGTTTTAATTGTTTTTGTTTTAGATAACCCCCACCCTAACTAACAATTTTCCTAACCTTAATTTAATTATCCTAACCTGCTATGTTAATTCTCCTAATCTGCTATGAAAAGTCAAATCCGATAAAAGCTGTTGGTGCTTTTAAGACAACTGGGAACTTGGAAAAATACGAGCTCAAATCATCACTTCTGTGATCTTCAGGTCAGAATGTTGGCGCTCTAGAAAGAGGCCCGAGTTGGATGACCGTTCAAAATGATTTTTCCCAGTTGGAGCTAATTTTTTGTCCTCACACTTAGTTTGTGTATGCCACCACCTACTGTGCGGTTGTGTATGGTCAATCATATTACATTTTGTGACATACCACCAACTAACACCTATATGCCACTATTACAAACCACTGTCTATATACCGCTATTACACACTACCATGTAACACCTATATACCACTATTACATACCACTATCTATATACCACTATTACACACCACCATCTATATACCACTATTACATACCACCATCTATATACCACTATTACATACTACCATCTATATACCACTATTACACACCACCATCTATATACCACTATTACATACCACTATCTATATACCACTATTACACACCACCATCTATATACCACTATTACATACCACCATCTATATACCACTATTACATACTACCATCTATATACCACTATTACACACCACCATCTATATACCACTATTACATACCACCATCTATATACCACTATTACATACTACCATCTATATACCACTATTACATACCACCATCTATATACCACTATTACACACCACCATCTATATACCACTATTACATACCACCATCTATATACCACTATTACATACCACCATTACACACCACCATCTATATACCACTATTACATACCACCATCTATATACCACTATTACACACCTCCATCTATATACCACCATCTATATACCACTATTACATACCACCATCTATATACCACTATTACACACCACCATCTATATACCACTATTACACACCTCCATCTATATACCACCATCTATATACCACTATTACATACCACCATCTATATACCACTATTACACACCTCCATCTATATACCACCATCTATATACCACTATTACATACCACCATCTATATACCACTATTACATACCACCATCTATATACCACTATTACACACTACCATCTATATACCACTATTACATACCACCATCTATATACCACTATTACATACCACCATCTATATACCACTATTACACACCACCATCTATATACCACTATTACACACCATCATCTATATACCACTATTACACACCAACATCTATATACCACTATTACACACCATCATCTATATACCACTATTACACACCATCATCTATATACCACTATTACACACCACCATCTATATACCACCATCTATATACCACCATCTATATACCACCATTACACACCATCTATATACCACTATTACACACCATCATCTATATACCACTATTACACACCATCTATATACCACTATTACACACCATCATCTATATACCACTATTACACACCATCATCTATATACCACTATTACACACCATCTATATACCACCATCTATATACCACTATTACACACCATCATCTATATACCACTATTACACACCATCATCTATATACCACTATTACACACCACCATCTATATACCACTATTACACACCACCATCTATATACCACTATTACACACCATCATCTATATACCACTATTACACACCACCATCTATATACCACTATTACATACCACCATCTATATACCACTATTACACACCTCCATCTATATACCACCATCTATATACCACTATTACATACCACCATCTATATACCACTATTACATACCACCATCTATATACCACTATTACACACTACCATCTATATACCACTATTACACACCTCCATCTATATACCACTATTACACACCTCCATCTATATACCACTATTACACACCACCATCTATATACCACTATTACACACCATCATCTATATACCACTATTACATACCACCATCTATATACCACTATTACACACCATCATCTATATACCACTATTACATACCACCATCTATATACCACTATTACACACTACCATCTATATACCACTATTACACACCTCCATCTATATACCACTATTACACACCATCATCTATATACCACTATTACATACCACCATCTATATACCACTATTACATACCACCATCTATATACCACTATTACATACCATCATCTATATACCACTATTACACACCACCATCTATATACCACTATTACACACCATCATCTATATACCACTATTACATACCACCATCTATATACCACTATTACATACCACTATTACATACCACCATCTATATACCACTATTACATACCACTATTACATACCACCATCTATATACCACTATTACATACCACCATCTATATACCACTATTACATACCACTATTACATACCACCATCTATATACCACTATTACATACCACTATTACATACCACCATCTATATACCACTATTACATACCACTATTACACACCATCATCTATATACCACTATTACATACCACCATCTATATACCACTATTACATACCACTATTACATACCACCATCTATATACCACTATTACATACCACTATTACATACCACCATCTATATACCACTATTACATACCACCATCTATATACCACTATTACACACCACCATCTATATACCACTATTACATACCACCATCTATATACCACTATTACATACCACCATCTATATACCACTATTACATACCACTATTACATACCACCATCTATATACCACTATTACATACCACTATTACATACCACCATCTATATACCACTATTACACACCACCATCTATATACCACTATTACATACCACCATCTATATACCACTATTACATACCACCATCTATATACCACCATCTATATACCACTATTACATACCACTATTACACACCACCATCTATATACCACTATTACATACTACCATCTATATACCACTATTACTTACCACCATCTATATACCACTATTACATACTACCATCTCTATACCACTATTACACACCACCATCTATATACCACTAATACATACCACCATCTATATACCACTATTACATACCACTATTACATACCACCATCTATATACCACTATTACAAACCACCATCTATATACCACTATTACATACCACCATCTATATACCACTATTACATACCACCATCTATATACCACTATTACACACCACCATCTATATACCTCTATTACATACCACCATCTATATACCACTATTACATACCACCATCTATATACCACCATCTATATACCACTATTACATACCACCATCTATATACCACTATTACACACTACCAACTATATACCACCATCTATATACCACCATCTATATACCACCATCTATATACCACCATATATATACCACTATTACATACCACCATTTATATACCACTATTACACACTACCATCTATATACCACCATCTATATACCACCATCTATATACCACTATTAGACACTACCAACTATATACCACCATCTATATACCACCATCTACATACCACCATCTATATACCACCATCTATATACCACTATTACACACTACCATCTATATACCACCATCTATATACCACCATCTATATACCACCATCTATATACCACTATTACACACCACCATCTATATACCACCATCTATATACCACTAATACATACCACCATCTATATACCACTATTACATACCACCATCTATATACCACTATTACATACCACCATCTATATACCACCATCTATATACCACTATTACACACCACCATCTATATACCACTATTAAATACCACCATCTATATACCACTATTACATACCACCATCTATATACCACCATCTATATACCACTATTACATACCACCATCTATATACCACCATTACATACCACCATCTATATACCACTATTACATACCACCATCTATATACCACTATTACATACCACCATCTATATACCACTATTACATAACACCATCTATATACCACCATCTATATACCACTATTACATACCACCATCTATATACCACTATTACATACCACCATCTATATACCACCATCTATATACCACTATTACATACCACCATCTATATACCACTATTACACACTACCATCTATATACCACTATTACACACTACCATCTATATACCACCATCTATATACCACTATTACATACCACCATCTATATACCACTATTACACACTACCATCTATATACCACCACCTATCTCCCACCATCTATATACCACTATTACACACTACCATCTATATACCACCATCTATATACCACCATCTATATACCACCATCTATATACCACCATCTATATACCACTATTACATACCACCATCTATATACCACTATTACACACCACCATCTATATACCACCATCTATATACAACCATCTATATACCACTATTGCACACCACCATCTATATACCACCATCTATATACCACTATTACACACCACCAACTATATACCACTATTACATACCACCAACTATATACCACTATTACATACCACCAACTATATACCACTATCACGTACAACCAACTACCATCTATATACCACTATTACACACCACCATCTATATACCACTATTACACACCATCTATATACCACTATTACACACCACCATCTATATACCACCATCTATATACCACCATCTATATACCACCATTACACACCATCTATATACCACTATTACACACCACCATCTATATACCACTATTACATACCACCATCTATATACCACCATCTATATACCACCATTTCACACCATCTATATACCACTATTACACACCTCCATCTATATACCACTATTACATACCACCATCTATATACCACCATATATATACCACTATTACATACCACCATCTATATACCACCATCTATATACCACCAACTATATACCACTATTACACACTACCATCTATATACCACCATCTATATACCACCAACTATATACCAGTATTACACACCACCACCTATATACCACTATTACATACCACTATCTATATACCACCACCTATATACCACTATTACATACCACCACCTATATACCACTATTACATACCACCATCTATATACCACTATTACACACCACCATCTATATACCACTATTACATACCACTATCTATATACCACTATTACATACCACCATCTATATACCACTATCTATATACCGCCATCTATATACCACCATCTATATACCACTATTATATACCACCATCTATATACCACTATTACACACTACCATCTATATACCACCATCTATATACCACCATCTATATACCACCATCTATATACCACCATCTATATACCACTATTACACACCACCATCTATATACCCCCATCTATATACCACTATTACACACCACCATCTATATACCACTATTACACACCATCTATATACCACTATTACACACCATCTATATACCACTATTACACACCACCAACTATATACCACTATTACATACCACCATCTATATACCACCATCTATATACCACTATTACACACCACCATCTATATACCACTATTACACACCATCTATATACCACTATTACACACCATCTATATACCACTATTACACACCACCATCTATATACCACTATTACATACCACCATCTATATACCACTATTACATACCACCATCTATATACCACCATCTATATACCACCATTACACACCATCTATATACCACTATTACACACCTCCATCTATATACCACTATTACATACCACCATCTATATACCACCATATATATACCACTATTACATGCCACCATCTATATACCACCATCTATATACCACCAACTATATACCACTATTACACACTACCATCTATATACCACCATCTATATACCACCAACTATATACCAGTATTACACACCACCACCTATATACCACTATTACATACCACTATCTATATACCACCACCTATATACCACTATTACATACCACCACCTATATACCACTATTACACACCACCATCTATATACCACTATTACATACCACCATCTATATACCACTATTACATACCACCATTACACACCACCATCTATATACCACTATTACATACCACCATCTATATACCACTATTACACACCTCCATCTATATACCACCATCTATATACCACTATTACATACCACCATCTATATACCACTATTACACACCACCATCTATATACCACTATTACACACCTCCATCTATATACCACCATCTATATACCACTAATACATACCACCATCTATATACCACTATTACACACCTCCATCTATATACCACCATCTATATACCACTATTACATACCACCATCTATATACCACTATTACATACCACCATCTATATACCACTATTACACACTACCATCTATATACCACTATTACATACCACCATCTATATACCACTATTACATACCACCATCTATATACCACTATTACACACCACCATCTATATACCACTATTACACACCATCATCTATATACCACTATTACACACCAACATCTATATACCACTATTACACACCATCATCTATATACCACTATTACACACCATCATCTATATACCACTATTACACACCACCATCTATATACCACCATCTATATACCACCATCTATATACCACCATTACACACCATCTATATACCACTATTACACACCATCATCTATATACCACTATTACACACCATCTATATACCACTATTACACACCATCATCTATATACCACTATTACACACCATCATCTATATACCACTATTACACACCATCTATATACCACCATCTATATACCACTATTACACACCATCATCTATATACCACTATTACACACCATCATCTATATACCACTATTACACACCACCATCTATATACCACTATTACACACCACCATCTATATACCACTATTACACACCATCATCTATATACCACTATTACACACCACCATCTATATACCACTATTACATACCACCATCTATATACCACTATTACACACCTCCATCTATATACCACCATCTATATACCACTATTACATACCACCATCTATATACCACTATTACATACCACCATCTATATACCACTATTACACACTACCATCTATATACCACTATTACACACCTCCATCTATATACCACTATTACACACCTCCATCTATATACCACTATTACACACCACCATCTATATACCACTATTACACACCATCATCTATATACCACTATTACATACCACCATCTATATACCACTATTACACACCATCATCTATATACCACTATTACATACCACCATCTATATACCACTATTACACACTACCATCTATATACCACTATTACACACCTCCATCTATATACCACTATTACACACCATCATCTATATACCACTATTACATACCACCATCTATATACCACTATTACATACCACCATCTATATACCACTATTACATACCATCATCTATATACCACTATTACACACCACCATCTATATACCACTATTACACACCATCATCTATATACCACTATTACATACCACCATCTATATACCACTATTACATACCACTATTACATACCACCATCTATATACCACTATTACATACCACTATTACATACCACCATCTATATACCACTATTACATACCACCATCTATATACCACTATTACATACCACTATTACATACCACCATCTATATACCACTATTACATACCACTATTACATACCACCATCTATATACCACTATTACATACCACTATTACACACCATCATCTATATACCACTATTACATACCACCATCTATATACCACTATTACATACCACTATTACATACCACCATCTATATACCACTATTACATACCACTATTACATACCACCATCTATATACCACTATTACATACCACCATCTATATACCACTATTACACACCACCATCTATATACCACTATTACATACCACCATCTATATACCACTATTACATACCACCATCTATATACCACTATTACATACCACTATTACATACCACCATCTATATACCACTATTACATACCACTATTACATACCACCATCTATATACCACTATTACACACCACCATCTATATACCACTATTACATACCACCATCTATATACCACTATTACATACCACCATCTATATACCACCATCTATATACCACTATTACATACCACTATTACACACCACCATCTATATACCACTATTACATACTACCATCTATATACCACTATTACTTACCACCATCTATATACCACTATTACATACTACCATCTCTATACCACTATTACACACCACCATCTATATACCACTAATACATACCACCATCTATATACCACTATTACATACCACTATTACATACCACCATCTATATACCACTATTACAAACCACCATCTATATACCACTATTACATACCACCATCTATATACCACTATTACATACCACCATCTATATACCACTATTACACACCACCATCTATATACCTCTATTACATACCACCATCTATATACCACTATTACATACCACCATCTATATACCACCATCTATATACCACTATTACATACCACCATCTATATACCACTATTACACACTACCAACTATATACCACCATCTATATACCACCATCTATATACCACCATCTATATACCACCACCTATATACCACTATTACATACCACCATTTATATACCACTATTACACACTACCATCTATATACCACCATCTATATACCACCATCTATATACCACTATTAGACACTACCAACTATATACCACCATCTATATACCACCATCTACATACCACCATCTATATACCACCATCTATATACCACTATTACACACTACCATCTATATACCACCATCTATATACCACCATCTATATACCACCATCTATATACCACTATTACACACCACCATCTATATACCACCATCTATATACCACTAATACATACCACCATCTATATACCACTATTACATACCACCATCTATATACCACTATTACATACCACCATCTATATACCACCATCTATATACCACTATTACACACCACCATCTATATACCACTATTAAATACCACCATCTATATACCACTATTACATACCACCATCTATATACCACCATCTATATACCACTATTACATACCACCATCTATATACCACCATTACATACCACCATCTATATACCACTATTACATACCACCATCTATATACCACTATTACATACCACCATCTATATACCACTATTACATAACACCATCTATATACCACCATCTATATACCACTATTACATACCACCATCTATATACCACTATTACATACCACCATCTATATACCACCATCTATATACCACTATTACATACCACCATCTATATACCACTATTACACACTACCATCTATATACCACTATTACACACTACCATCTATATACCACCATCTATATACCACTATTACATACCACCATCTATATACCACTATTACACACTACCATCTATATACCACCACCTATCTCCCACCATCTATATACCACTATTACACACTACCATCTATATACCACCATCTATATACCACCATCTATATACCACCATCTATATACCACCATCTATATACCACTATTACATACCACCATCTATATACCACTATTACACACCACCATCTATATACCACCATCTATATACAACCATCTATATACCACTATTGCACACCACCATCTATATACCACCATCTATATACCACTATTACACACCACCAACTATATACCACTATTACATACCACCAACTATATACCACTATTACATACCACCAACTATATACCACTATCACGTACAACCAACTACCATCTATATACCACTATTACACACCACCATCTATATACCACTATTACACACCATCTATATACCACTATTACACACCACCATCTATATACCACCATCTATATACCACCATCTATATACCACCATTACACACCATCTATATACCACTATTACACACCACCATCTATATACCACTATTACATACCACCATCTATATACCACCATCTATATACCACCATTTCACACCATCTATATACCACTATTACACACCTCCATCTATATACCACTATTACATACCACCATCTATATACCACCATATATATACCACTATTACATACCACCATCTATATACCACCATCTATATACCACCAACTATATACCACTATTACACACTACCATCTATATACCACCATCTATATACCACCAACTATATACCAGTATTACACACCACCACCTATATACCACTATTACATACCACTATCTATATACCACCACCTATATACCACTATTACATACCACCACCTATATACCACTATTACATACCACCATCTATATACCACTATTACACACCACCATCTATATACCACTATTACATACCACTATCTATATACCACTATTACATACCACCATCTATATACCACTATCTATATACCGCCATCTATATACCACCATCTATATACCACTATTATATACCACCATCTATATACCACTATTACACACTACCATCTATATACCACCATCTATATACCACCATCTATATACCACCATCTATATACCACCATCTATATACCACTATTACACACCACCATCTATATACCCCCATCTATATACCACTATTACACACCACCATCTATATACCACTATTACACACCATCTATATACCACTATTACACACCATCTATATACCACTATTACACACCACCAACTATATACCACTATTACATACCACCATCTATATACCACCATCTATATACCACTATTACACACCACCATCTATATACCACTATTACACACCATCTATATACCACTATTACACACCATCTATATACCACTATTACACACCACCATCTATATACCACTATTACATACCACCATCTATATACCACTATTACATACCACCATCTATATACCACCATCTATATACCACCATTACACACCATCTATATACCACTATTACACACCTCCATCTATATACCACTATTACATACCACCATCTATATACCACCATATATATACCACTATTACATGCCACCATCTATATACCACCATCTATATACCACCAACTATATACCACTATTACACACTACCATCTATATACCACCATCTATATACCACCAACTATATACCAGTATTACACACCACCACCTATATACCACTATTACATACCACTATCTATATACCACCACCTATATACCACTATTACATACCACCACCTATATACCACTATTACATACCACCATCTATATACCACTATTACACACCACCATCTATATACCACTATTACACACCACCATCTATATACCACTATTACATACCACCATCTATATACCACTATTACATACCACCATCTATATACCACTATTACATACCACTATCTATATACCGCCATATATATACCACCATCTATATACCACTATTATATACCACCATCTATATACCACTATTACACACAACCATCTATAAACCACTATTACATACCACCATCTATATACCACTATTACATACCACTATCTATATACCACTATTACAGACCACCATCTATATACCACTATTACATACCACCATCTATATACCACTATTACATACCACCATCTATATACCACTATTACACACTACCAATTAACATCTATATACCACTATTACACACTACCAATTAACATCTATATACCACTATTACACACCACCATCTATCTATATACCACTATTACATACCACCATCTATATACCACTACCACCACCATCTATATACCACTATTACACACCACCATCTATATACCACTATTACATACCACCATCTATATACCACTATTACATACCACTATCTATATACCACTACCACCACCATCTATATACCACTATTACACACCACCATCTATATACCACTATTACATACCACCATCTATATACCACTATTACATACCACCATCTATATACCACTATTACATACCACCCACTATATACCACTATTACATACCACCCACTATATACCACTATTACATACCACCATCTATATACCACTATTACATACCACCATCTATATACCACTATTACATACCACTATCTATATACCACTATTACATACCACTATCTATATACCACCATTATATACCGCCATCTATATACCACCATCTATTTACCACTATTATATACCACCATCTATATACCACTATTACACACAACCATCTATATACCATTATTACATACCACCATCTATATACCACTATTACATACCACCATCTATATACCACCATTTATATACCACTATTACACACTACCATCTATATACCACCATCTATATACCACCATCTATATACCACTATTACACACTACCATCTATATACCACCATCTATATACCACTATTACACACAACCATCTATATACCACTATTACATACCACCATCTATATACCACTATTACATACCACCATCTATATACCACCATTTATATACCACTATTACATACCACCATCTATATACCACTATTACATACCACCATCTATATACCACTATTACACACTACCAACTATATACCACCATCTATATACCACCATCTATATACCACCATCTATATACCACTATTACACACTACCATCTATATACCACCATCTATATACCACCATCTATATACCACTATTACACACCACCATCTATATACCACCATCTATATACCACTATTACACACCACCAACTATATACCACTATTACATACCACCAACTATATACCACTATCACGTACAACCAACTACCATCTATATACCACTATTACACACCACCATCTATATACCACTATTACACACCATCTATATACCACTATTACACACCACCATCTATATACCACTATTACATACCACCATCTATATACCACCATCTATATACCACCATCTATATACCACCATTACACACCATCTATATACCACTATTACACAACTCCATCTATATACCACTATTACATACCACCATCTATATACCACCATATATATACCACTATTACATACCACCATCTATATACCACCATCTATATACCACCACCTATATACCACTATTACATACCACCATCTATATACCACTATTACATACCACTATCTATATACCACTATTACATACCACCATCTATATACCACTATTACACACCACCACCTATATACCACTATTACATACCACCATCTATATACCACTATTACATACCACTATCTATATACCACTATTACATACCACCATCTATATACCACTATTACATACCACTATCTATATACCGCCATCTATATACCACCATCTATATACCACTATTACACACCACCATCTATATACCACCAACTATATACCACTATTACACACCACCAACTATATACCACTATTACATACCACCATCTATATACCACTATTACATACCACCATCTATATACCACTATTACATACCACTATCTATATACCGCCATCTATATACCACCACCTATATACCACTATTACACACCACCATCTATATACCACTATTACACACAACCATCTATATACCACTATTACATACCACCAACTATATACCACTATTACATACCACCATCTATATACCACTATTACACACCACCATCTATATACCACTATTACATACCACCAACTATATACCACTATTACACACCACCAACTATATACCACTATTACATACCACCATCTATATACCACTATTACACACTACCATCTATATACCACTATTACACACTACCATCTATATACCACTATTACACACCACCATCTATATACCACTATTACATACTACCATCTATATACCACTATTACACACTACCATCTATATACCACTATTACATACCACTATTACACACCACCATCTATATACCACTACTACATACCACCATCTATATACCACTATTACACACCACCATCTATATACCACCAACTATATACCACTATTACACACCACCAACTATATACCACTATTACATACCACTATCTATATACCACTATTACATACCACCATCTATATACCACTATTACATACCACTATCTATATACCGCCATCTATATACCACCACCTATATACCACTATTACACACCACCATCTATATACCACTATTACATACCACCATCTATATACCACCATCTATATACCACTATTACATACCACCACCTATATACCACTATTACATACCACTATCTATATACCACCACCTATATACCACTATTACATACCACCACCTATATACCACTATTACATACCGCCATCTATATACCACCACCTATATACCACTATTACACACCACCATCTATATACCACTATTACATACCACCACCTATATACCACTATTACATACCACTATCTATATACCACCACCTATATACCACTATTACATACCACCACCTATATACCACTATTACATACCACCATCTATATACCACTATTACATACCACCATCTATATACCACTATTACATACCACCATCTATATACCACTATTACATACCACCATCTATATACCACTATTACATACCACCATCTATATACCACTATTACACACTACCATCTATATACCACTATTACACACAACCATCTATATACCACCATCTATATACCACTATTACACACAACCATCTATATACCACTATTACATACCACTATCTATATACCACTATTACATACCACCATCTATATACCACTAATACATACCACTATCTATATACCGCCATCTATATACCACCATCTATATACCACTATTATATACCACCATCTATATACCACCATTACACACAACCATCTATATACCACTATTACATACCACCATCTATATACCACTATTACATACCACCATCTATATACCACTATTACACACTACCAATTAACATCTATATACCACTATTACACACCACCATCTATCTATATACCACTATTACATACCACCATCTATATACCACTAATACATACCACTATCTATATACCGCCATCTATATACCACCATCTATATACCACTATTATATACCACCATCTATATACCACTATTACATACCACTATCTATATACCACTATTACATACCACCATCTATATACCACTATTACACACCACCATCTATATACCACTATTACACACCACCATCTATATACCACTATTACATACCACCATCTATATACCACTATTACATACCACCATCTATATACCACTATTACATACCACCCACTATATACCACTATTACATACCACCATCTATATACCACTATTACATACCACCATCTATATACCACTATTACATACCACCATCTATATAACACTATTACATACCACCATCTATATACCACTATTACATACCACCATCTATATACCACTATTACATACCACCATCTATATACCACCATCTATATACCACTATTATATACCACTATTATATACCACTATTACACACAACCATCTATATACCACTATTACATACCACCATCTATATACCACTATTACATACCACCATCTATATACCACCATCTATATACCACTATTACACACCACCATCTATATACCACTATTACATACCACCATCTATATACCACTATTACATACCACCATCTATATACCACTATTACATACCACCATCTATATACCACTATTACATACCACCATCTATATACCACTATTACATACCACCATCTATATACCACTATTACATACCACTATTACACACAACCATCTATATACCACTATTACATACCACCATCTATATACCACTATTACATACCACCATCTATATACCACCATCTATATACCACTATTACATACCACCATCTATATACCACTATTACATACCACTATCTATATACCACTATTATATACCGCCATCTATATACCACCATCTATATACCACTATTATATACCACCATCTATATACCACTATTACATACCACCATCTATATACCACCATCTATATACCACCATCTATATACCACCATCTATATACCACTATTACACACTACCAATTAACATACCACTATTACACACCACCATCTATCTATATACCACTATTACATACCACCATCTATATACCACTATTACATACCACCATCTATATACCACTATTACATACCACCATCTATCTATATACCACCATCTATATACCACTATTACACACTACCAATTAACATCTATATACCACTATTACATACCACAATCTATATACCACTATTACATACCACCCACTATATACCACTATTACATACCACCATCTATATACCACTATTACATACCACCATCTATATACCACTATTACATACCACCATCTATATACCACTATTACATACCACCATCTATATACCACTATTACATACCACCATCTATATACCACTATTACATACTACCATCTTTATACCACCATCTATATACCACTATTACATACCACCCACTATTACATACCACCCACTATATACCACTATTACATACCACCATCTATATACCACTATTACTTACTACCATCTATATACCACTATTACATACCACCCACTATTACATACCACCCACTATATACCACTATTACACACTACCATCTATATACCACTACTACACACCACCATCTATATACCACTATCACGTACAACCAACTACCCTCTATATACCACTATTACATACCACCAACTAACACCTATATACCACAATTACATACCACCAACTAACACCTACAGTGGGCTCCAAAATGACTATCACCTCTGACTTACAATGCACAAACAATACGTAAAACAATATAAACAATATTATTATAGAGATAAACTCAAAATACCAACGTGTGAAAATACTATACTTTTATAACGGTTTCCGTTCTTCTCTTCTGAGGAGGAAGGATCGGACCAATGCGCAGCGTGGTAAGTGTCCATAATATAATTTTAATGAAATATAACTGAACACAGAAAACAAATGAATAAGAGATTAAATGGAAACCGACACAGTCCTGTATGGAGCAAACACAGACAGGGAAAATAATCACCCACAAGCAACATGGGGAAAACAGGCTGCCTAAGTATGATTCTCAATCAGAGACAACGATCGACAGCTGCCTCTGATGGAGAACCATACCAGGCCAAACACAGAAATACAACATAGAAAAAGGAACATAGACTACCCACCCCAACTCACGCCCTGACCAAACTAACACAAAGACATAATAAAAGGAACTAAGGTCAGAACGTGACAACTTTATTAGTGTTTCAATGGAACCCAACAAAATCAAAAATCCATGTCCTCCAAATCAAGGTTTCACAATTAATGGCACCCTTAAATATTATTGTAAATAACATCTACCAAAATTAGTTCCACTTATTTAAGTTTATCTAAGTGTTAAGGAACCATTACATTACCATTGAGCCATTACATCACTTCCTGTTTCACTAGGGTATAAAAATGAGGTAACACGCATCCAACACTGTGAAGAAAAGAACATAACTGGCTGTTCAAAAGGGGACAGATGGTCGTAGACCTTCAGAAATATGGAAATGGCTACAAGAAGATCCACAAACGATTGAATATACCGCTGAGCACTGTCAGGGCAATTATTTAAAAAATCAAAAGACAGTTGAAAACCTCACGGGTAGAGGACGCAAATGCATTTTGTCCCCCAGGATAGGGAGGAGGATCGTCTCTCTCACACCGGACACTTCTGATCCCCAGCAATATGCACACACCCCCACAATTGCAGTAGTGAAAAATGTATACAATTCTCATACTTGAGTAAAAGTAAAGATACCCTAATAGAAAATGATTCAAGCTAAAGTGAATGTCACCCAGTAAAATACTACTTGAATAAAAGTCTAGAAGTATATGGTTTTAAATATACTTAAGTATCAAAAGTAAAAGTATAAATTGTTTCACATTCTGTCACGTTCTGACCTTAGTTCCTTTGTTTTGTCTTTTGTTTTAGTATGGTCAGGGCGTGAGTTGGGTGGGTGGTCTATGTTAGTTTTTCTATGATTTTCTATTTCTGTGTTTGGCCTGGTATGGTTCTCAATCAGAGGCAGCTGTCAATCGTTGTCCCTGATTGAGAACCATATTTAAGTAGCCTGTTTTCCATTGTGTTTCGTGGGTGGTTATTTTCAGTCGTTGTGTGTCTGCACCAGACAGAACTGTTTCGGTTGTCACTTTGTTTTGTATTTTTGAAGTGTTCAGTTTCTTATTAAATAAGATGAACACTAACCACGCTGCGCTTTGGTCCTCTCCTTCTTCCACCCAAGACAACCCTTACACATTCCTTATATTAAGAAAACCAGACAGCATGATTTTCTTGTATTTTTTTTAAATGTATGGCTAGCCAGGGGCACACTCCAACACTCAGACATAATTTAGAAATAAAGGATGTGTGTTTAGTGAGTCCTCCAGATCAGAGGCAGTAGGGATGACCAGGGATGTTCTCTGTTTAGTGAGTCCTCCAGATCAGAGGCAGTAGGGATGACCAGGGATGTTCTCTGTTTAGTGAATCCTCCAGATCAGAGGCAGTAGGGATGACCAGGGATGTTCTCTGTTTAGTGAGTCCTCCAGATCAGAGGCAGTAGGGGTGACCAGGGATGTTCTCTGTTTAGTGAGTCCTCCAGATCAGAGGCAGTAGGGGTGACCAGGGATGTTCTCTGTTTAGTGAGTCCTCCAGATCAGAGGCAGTAGGGGTGACCAGGGATGTTCTCTGTTTAGTGAGTCCTCCAGATCAGAGGCAGTAGGGATGACCAGGGATGTTCTCTGTTTAGTGAGTCCTCCAGATCAGAGGCAGTAGGGTGACCAGGGATGTTCTCTGTATTACATACCACCAACTAACATCTATATACCACTATTACATATCACCATCTATATACCACTATTACATACCACCATCTATATACCACTATTACACACTACCATCTATATACCACTATTACACACTACCATCTATATACCACTATTACATACCACCATCTATATACCACTATTACATACCACCATCTATATACCACTATTGCATACCACCATCTATATACCACCATCTATATACCAGCATCTATATACCACTATTACACACTACCATCTATATACCACTATTACATACCACCATCTATATACCACTATTACATACCACCATCTATATACCACTATTACACACTACCATCTATATACCACCATCTATATACCACTATTACATACTACCATCTATATACCACCATCTATATACCAGCATCTATATACCACTATTACACACCACCATCTATATACCACTATTACACACTACCATCTATATACCACCATCTATATACCACCATCTATATACCACTATTACACACCACCATCTATATACCACCATCTATATACCACCATCTATATACCACTATTACACACCACCATCTATATACCACTATTACACACTACCACCTATATACCACCATATATATACCACCATCTATATACCAGCATCTATATACCACTATTACACACCACCATCTATATACCACTATTACACACTACCATCTATATACCACCATCTATATACCACCATCTATATACCACCATCTATATACCACCATCTATATACCACCATCTATATACCACCATCTATATACCACTATTACACACCACCATCTATATACCACTATTACATACCACCATCTATATACCACTATTACACACCACCATCTATATACCACCAACTATATACCACTATTACACACTACCATCTATATACCACCAACTATATACCACTATTACACACCACCATCTATATACCACCATCTATATACCACTATTACACACCACCATCTATATACCACTATTACACACCACCATCTATATACCACCAACTATATACCACTATTACACACTACCATCTATATACCACCAACTATATACCACTATTACATACAACCATCTATATACCACTATTACATACCACCATCTATATACCACTATTACATACCACCATCTATATACCACTATTACACACTACCATCTATATACCACCATCTATATACCACCATCTATATACCACCATCTATATACTACCATCTATATACCACCATCTATATACCACTATTACATACCACCATCTATATACCACTATTACATACCACCATCTATATACCACCATCTATATACCACCATCTATATACCACTATTACATACCACCATCTATATACCACCATCTATATACCACCATCTATATACCACCATCTATATACCACCATCTATATACCACTATTACACACCACCATCTATATACCACCAACTATATACCACTATTACACACTACCATCTATATACCACCAACTATATACCACTATTACACACCACCAACTATATACCACTATTACATACCACCAACTATATACCACTATTACATTCCACCAACTATATACCACTATCACGTACAACCAACTACCATTTATATACCACTATTACACACCACCATCTATATACCACTATTACATACCACCATCTATATACCACTATTACACACCACCATCTATATACCACTATTACACACCATCTATATACCACAATTACACACCTCCATCTATATACGACTATTACATACCACCATCTATATACCACCATCTATATACCACCATCTATATACCACCATCTATATACCACTATTACATACCACCATCTATATACCACTATTACATACCACTATCTATATACCGCCATCTATATACCGCCATCTATATACCACCATCTATATACCACTATTATATACCACCATCTATATACCACTATTACACACAACCATCTATATACCACTATTACATACCACCATCTATATACCACTATTACATACCACCATCTATATACCACTATTACACACCACCATCTATATACCACTATTACACACCATCTATATACCACTATTACACACCTCCATCTACATACCACTATTACATACCACCATCTATATACCACCATATATATACCACTATTACACACTACCATCTATATACCACCATCTATATACCACCAACTATATACCACTATTACACACCACTATCTATATACCACCACCTATATACCACTATTACATACCACCACCCATATACCGCTATTACATGCCACTATCTATATACCACCACCTATATACCACTATTACATACCACCACCTATATACCACTATTACATACCACCATCTATATACCACTATTACACACCATCTATATACCACCATCTATATACCACTATTACATACCACCATCTATATACCACTATTACATACCACCATCTATCTATATACCACCATCTATATACCACTATTACACACTACCAATTAACATCTATATACCACTATTACACACCACCATCTATCTATATACCACTATGACATACCACCATCTATATACCACTATTACATACCACTATCTATATACCACTATTACATACCACCATCTATATACCACCATCTATATACCACTATTACATACCACCATCTATATACCACTATTACATACCACCATCTATCTATATACCACCATCTATATACCACTATTACACACTACCAATTAACATCTATATACCACTATTACACACCACCATCTATCTATATACCACTATTACATACCACCATCTATATACCACTATTACATACCACCATCTATATACCACTATTACACACCACCATCTATATACCACTATTACACACCACCATCTATATACCACTATTACATACCACCATCTATATACCACTATTACATACCACCATCTATATACCACTATTACATACCACCCACTATATACCACCATCTATATACCACTATTACATACCACCATCTATATACCACTATTACATACCACCATCTATATACCACTATTACATACCACCATCTATATACCACTATTACATACCACCATCTATATACCACTATTACATACCACTATCTGTATACCACTATTATATACCGCCATCTATATACCACCATCTATATACCACTATTATATACCACCATCTATATACCACTATTACACACAACCATCTATATACCACTATTACATACCACCATCTATATACCACTATTACATACCACCATCTATATACCACTATTACATACCACCATCTATATACCACCATCTATATACCACTATTACACACCACCATCTATATTCCACTATTACACACCACCATCTATATTCCACTATTACATACCACCATCTATATACCACTATTACATACCACCATCTATATACCACTATTACATACCACCATCTATATTCCACTATTACACACCACCATCTATATTCCACTATTACATACCACCATCTATATACCACTATTACATACCACCATCTATATACCACCATCTATATACCACTATTACATACCACCATCTATATTCCACTATTACACACCACCATCTATATTCCACTATTACATACCACCATCTATATACCACTATTACATACCACTATCTATATACCGCCATCTATATACCACTATTATATACCACCATCTATATACCACTATTACACACAACCATCTATATACCACTATTACATACCACTATTACATACCACTATCTATATACCACTATTACATACCACCATCTATATACCACTATTACATACCACTATCTATATACCACTATTACATACCACCATCTATATACCACCATCTATATACCACTATTACATACCACCATCTATATTCCACTATTACACACCACCATCTATATTCCACTATTACATACCACCATCTATATACCACTATTACATACCACTATCTATATACCGCCATCTATATACCACTATTATATACCACCATCTATATACCACTATTACACACCACCATCTATATACCACTATTACATACCACTATTACATACCACTATCTATATACCACTATTACATACCACCATCTATATACCACTATTACATACCACTATCTATATACCACTATTACATACCACCATCTATATACCACCATCTATATACCACTATTACATACCAGAATCTATATACCACTATTACATACCACCATCTATCTATATACCACCATCTATATACCACTATTACACACTACCAATTAACATCTATATACCACTATTACACACCACCATCTATCTATATACCACTATTACATACCACCATCTATATACCACTATTACATACCACCATCTATATACCACTATTACACACCACCATCTATATACCACTATTACACACCACCATCTATATACCACTATTACACACCACCATCTATATACCACTATTACACACCACCATCTATATACCACTATTACATACCACCATCTATATACCACTATTACACACCACCATCTATATACCACTATTACATACTACCATCTATATACCACCATCTATATACCACTATTACATACCACCATCTATATACCACTATTACATACCACCATCTATATACCACTATTACATACCACCATCTATATACCACTATTACATACCACCCACTATATACCACCATCTATATACCACTATTACATACCACCATCTATATACCACTATTACATACCACCATCTATATACCACTATTACATACCACCATCTATATACCACTATTACATACCACCATCTATATACCACTATTACATACCACTATCTATATACCACTATTATATACCGCCATCTATATACCACCATCTATATACCACTATTATATACCACCATCTATATACCACTATTACACACAACCATCTATATACCACTATTACACACCACCATCTATATACCACTATTACACACCATCTATATACCACTATTACACACCTCCATCTATATACCACTATTACATACCAACATCTATATACCACCATCTATATACCACTATTACATACCACCATCTATATACCGCCATCTATATACCACCATCTATATACCACTATTATATACCACCATCTATATACCACTATATATATACCACTATCTATATACCGCCATCTATATAGCACCATCTATATACCACTATTATATACCACTATTATATACCACCATCTATATACCACTATTACACACAACCATCTATATACCACTATTACATACCACCATCTATATACCACTATTACATACCACCATCTATATACCACTATTACATACCGCCATCTATATACCACTATTACATACCACCATCTATATACCACTATTACACACCACCATCTATATACCACCAACTATATACCACTATTACATACCACCATCTATATACCACCATCTATATACCACTATTACATACCACCATCTATATACCACTATTACATACCACCATCTATCTATATACCACCATCTATATACCACTATTACACACTACCAATTAACATCTATATACCACTATTACATACCACCATCTATATACCACTATTACATACCACCATCTATATACCACTATTACATACCACCCACTATATACCACTATTACATACCACCATCTATATACCACTATTACATACCACCATCTATATACCACTATTACATACCACCATCTATATACCACTGTTACATACCACCATCTATATACCACTATTACATACCACCATCTATATACCACTATTACATACCACTATCTGTATACCACTATTATATACCGCCATCTATATACCACCATCTATATACCACTATTATATACCACCATCTATATACCACTATTACACACAACCATCTATATACCACTATTACATACCACCATCTATATACCACTATTACATACCACCATCTATATACCACTATTACATATCACCATCTATATACCACTATTACACACCACCATCTATATTCCACTATTACACACCACCATCTATATTCCACTATTACATACCACCATCTATATACCACTATTACATACCACCATCTATATACCACTATTACATACCACCATCTATATTCTACTATTACACACCACCATCTATATTCCACTATTACATACCACCATCTATATACCACTATTACATACCACCATTTATATACCACCATCTATATACCACTATTACATACCACCATCTATATTCCACTATTACACACCACCATCTATATTCCACTATTACACACCACCATCTATATTCCACTATTACATACCACCATCTATATACCGCCATCTATATACCACTATTATATACCACCATCTATATACCACTATTACACACAACCATCTATATACCACTATTACATACCACTATTACATACCACTATCTATATACCACTATTACATACCACCATCTATATACCACTATTACATACCACTATCTATATACCACTATTACATACCACCATCTATATACCACCATCTATATACCACTATTACATACCACCATCTATATTCCACTATTACACACCACCATCTATATTCCACTATTACATACCACCATCTATATACCACTATTACATACCACTATCTATATACCGCCATCTATATACCACTATTATATACCACCATCTATATACCACTATTACACACCACCATCTATATACCACTATTACATACCACTATTACATACCACTATCTATATACCACTATTACATACCACCATCTATATACCACTATTACATACCACTATATATATACCACTATTACATACCACCATCTATATACCACCATCTATATACCACTATTACATACCAGAATCTATATACCACTATTACATACCACCATCTATCTATATACCACCATCTATATACCACTATTACACACTACCAATTAACATCTATATACCACTATTACACACCACCATCTATCTATATACCACTATTACATACCACCATCTATATACCACTATTACACACCACCATCTATATACCACTATTACACACCACCATCTATATACCACTATTACACACCACCATCTATATACCACTATTACACACCACCATCTATATACCACTATTACACACCACCATCTATATACCACTATTACATACCACCATCTATATACCACTATTACACACCACCATCTATATACCACTATTACATACTACCATCTATATACCACCATCTATATACCACTATTACATACCACCATCTATATACCACTATTACATACCACCCACTATATACCACCATCTATATACCACTATTACATACCACCATCTATATACCACTATTACATACCACCATCTATATACCACTATTACATACCACCATCTATATACCACTATTACATACCACCATCTATATACCACTATTACATACCACTATCTATATACCACTATTATATACCGCCATCTATATACCACCATCTATATACCACTATTATATACCACCATCTATATACCACTATTACACACAACCATCTATATACCACTATTACACACCACCATCTATATACCACTATTACACGCCATCTATATACCACTATTACACACCTCCATCTATATACCACTATTACATACCACCATCTATATACCACCATCTATATACCACTATTACATACCACCATCTATATACCGCCATCTATATACCACCATCTATATACCACTATTATATACCACCATCTATATACCACTATCTATATACCACTATCTATATACCGCCATCTATATAGCACCATCTATATACCACTATTATATACCACTATTATATACCACCATCTATATACCACTATTACACACAACCATCTATATACCACTATTACATACCACCATCTATATACCACTATTACATACCACCATCTATATACCACTATTACATACCACCATCTATATACCACTATTACACACCACCATCTATATACCACCAACTATATACCACTATTACATACCACCATCTATATACCACCATCTATATACCACTATTACATACCACCATCTATATACCACTATTACATACCACCATCTATCTATATACCACCATCTATATACCACTATTACACACTACCAATTAACATCTATATACCACTATTACATACCACCATCTATATACCACTATTACATACCACCATCTATATACCACTATTACATACCACCCACTATATACCACTATTACATACCACCATCTATATACCACTATTACATACCACCATCTATATACCACTATTACATACTACCATCTATATACCACTATTACATACCACCCACTATTACATACCACCCACTATATACCACTATTACATACCACCATCTATATACCACTATTACGTACTACCATCTATATACCACTATTACATACCACCCACTATTACATACCACCCACTATATACCACTATTACACACTACCATCTATATACCACTATCACGTACAACCAACTAACACCTATATACCACAATTACATACCACCAACTAACACCTACAGTGGGCTCCAAAATGACTATCACCTCTGACTTACAATGCACAAACAATACGTAAAACAATATTATTATAGAGATAAACTTAAAATACCAACGTGTGAAAATACTATACTTTTGTAACGGTTTTCGTTGTTCTCTTCTGAGGAGGAAGTATCGGACCAATGAGCAGCGTGGTAAGTGTCCATAATATAATTTTAATGAAATATAACTGAACACAGAAAACAAAAGAATAAGAGAATAAATGGAAACCGACACAGTCCTGTATGGAGCAAACACAGACAGGGAAAATAATCACCCACAACAAACATGGGGAAAACAGGCTGCCTAAGTATGAATCTCAATCAGAGACAACGATCGACAGCTGCCTCTGATTGAGAACCATACCAGGCCAAACACAGAAATACAACATAGAAAAAGGAACATAGACTACCCACCCCAACTCACGCCCTGACCAAACTAACACAAAGACATAATAAAAGGGACTAAGGTCAGAACGTGACAACTTTATTAGTGTTTCAATGGAACCCAACAAAATCAAAAATCTATGTCCTCCAAATCAAGGTTTCACAATTAATGGCACCCTTAAATATTATTGTAAATAACATCTACCAAAATTAGTTCCACTTATTTAAGTTTATCTAAGTGTTAAGGAACCATTACATTACCATTGAGCCATTACATCACTTCCTGTTTCACTAGGGTATAAAAATGAGGTAACACGCATGCAATATCCCTTTGTCATCCAACACCGTGAAGAAACGAACAGAACTGGCTGTTCAAAAGGGGACAGATGGTCGTAGACCTTCATAAATCTGGAAATGGCTACAAGAAGATCCACAAACGATTGAATATACCGCTGAGCACTGTCAGGGCAATTATTTAAAAAATCAAAAGACAGTTGAAAACCTCACGGGTAGAGGACGCAAATGCATTTTGCCCCCCGGGATAGGGAGGAGGATCGTCTCTCTCACACCGGACACTTCTGATCCCCAGCAATATGCACACACCCCCACAATTGCAGTAGTGAAAAATGTATACAATTCTCATACTTGAGTAAAAGTAAAGATACCCTAATAGAAAATGACTCAAGCAAAAGTGAATGTCACCCAGTAAAATACTACTTGAATAAAAGTCTAGAAGTATATGGTTTTAAATATACTTCAGTATCAAAAGTAAAAGTATAAATTGTTTCACATTCTGTCACGTTCTGACCTTAGTTCCTTTGTTTTGTCTTTTGTTTTAGTATGGTCAGGGCGTGAGTTGGGTGGGTGGTCTATGTTAGTTTTTCTATGATTTTCTATTTCTGTGTTTGGCCTGGTATGGTTCTCAATCAGAGGCAGCTGTCAATCGTTGTCCCTGATTGAGAACCATATTTAGGTAGCCTGTTTTCCATTGTGTTTCGTGGGTGGTTATTTTCAGTCGTTGTGTGTCTGCACCAGACAGAACTGTTTCGGTTGTCACTTTGTTTTGTATTTTTGAAGTGTTCAGTTTCTTATTAAATAAGATGAACACTAACCACGCTGCGCTTTGGTCCTCTCCTTCTTCCACCCAAGACAACCCTTACACATTCCTTATATTAAGCAAACCAGACAGCATGATTTTCTTGTTTTTATTTATTTATTTATTTATGGCTAGCCAGGGGCACACTCCAACACTCAGACATAATTTAGAAATAAAGGATGTGTGTTTAGTCAGTCTGCCAGATCAGAGGCAGTAGGGATGACCAGGGATGTTCTCTGTTTAGTGAATCCTCCAGATCAGAGGCAGTAGGGACGACCAGGGATGTTCTCTGTTTAGTGAATCCTCCAGATCAGAGGCAGTAGGGATGACCAGGGATGTTCTCTGTTTAGTGAGTCCTCCAGATCAGAGGCTGTAGGGATGACCAGGGATGTTCTCTGTTTAGTGAGTCCTCCAGATCAGAGGCTGTAGGGACGACCAGGGATGTTCTGTTCAGTGAATCCTCCAGATCAGAGGCAGTAGGGATGACCAGGGATGTTCTCTGTTTAGTGAGTCCTCCAGATCAGAGGCAGTAGGGATGACCAGGGATGTTCTCTGTTTAGTGAGTCCTCCAGATCAGAGGCAGTAGGGATGACCAGGGATGTTCTCTGTTTAGTGAGTCCTCCAGATCAGAGGCAGTAGGGATGACCAGGGATGTTCTCTGTTTAGTGAGTCCTCCAGATCAGAGGCAGTAGGGACGACCAGGGATGTTCTCTTGATAAGTGCGTGCATTGGACCATTTTCCTGTCCTGCTAAGCATTCAAAAATGTAACAAGTAATTGTGGGTGTCAGGGAAAAAGTATGAAGTAAAAAGTACATAACTTTCTTTAGGAATGTAGTGAAGTAAAAGTCCAAGTTGTAAAAAATATATATAAATAATAAAGTAAAGTACAGATACCCTCAAAAACTACTTAAGTAGTACTTTAAAGTATTTCTACTTAAGTACTTTACACCACTGCACAATTGACACCATTTTTACACCAATTCTACACATTCCTTTGTCCCATGTCCTCCGGCACACTTCTCACATGTCTGGAACCTCCCTCCGACACACTGCTGCAACATGACCATAAGCTTGGCATCTGAACCTCCCTCCGACACACTGCTGCAACATGACCATAAGCTTGGCATCTGAACCTCCCTCCGACACATTGCTGCAACATGACCATAAGCTTGGCATCTGAACCTCCCTCCGACACACTGCTGCAACATGACCATAAGCTTGGCATCTGAACCTCCCTCCGACACACTGCTGCAACATGACCATAAGCTTGGCATCTGAACCATAACACTCCCATTGGACAACTGACATATCCTAACATGACTTCATCAAGTAAAGTCTCCTTCAAAACTCAAAAGGACAGACACAGTCTTCTCAGTTACACCCCCCGCTCGCCACCGGGTCTGCTTCTCACCAAACGCCAGCCGTCACAGACAGCCCAGGATTCACTCCATTCAAAGGCACCCTGCTCCAGAGAACAAAGACAGCCCCAGGTCTTGTCCCTGGTGGCGTGAGGCCAAGTGCCTGCTCCCTCTGGACCGAAGAAACACAGACAGCCCAGGATTCACTCCATTCAAAGGCACCCTGCTCCAGAGAACAAAGACAGCCACAGGTCTTGTCCCTGGTGGCGTGAGGCCAAGTGCCTGCTCCCTCTGGACCGAAGAAACACAGACAGCCCAGGATTCACTCCATTCAAAGGCACCCTGCTCCAGAGAACAAAGACAGCCACAGGTCTTGTCCCTGGTGGCGTGAGGCCAAGTGCCTGCTCCATCTGGACCGAAGAAACACAGACAGTTATTACAAGTCCAATTCCAGTTACCTTTACCAATCGCTTATTTCCATTGACTTTCAATATGTACCAATCACTTATTTCCATTGACTTTCAATATGTACCAATCGCTTATTTCCATTGACTTTCAATATGTTCCAATCTCTTATTTCCATTGACTTTCAATATGTACCAATCGCTTATTTCCATTGACTTTCAATATGTACCAATCACGTATTTCCATTGACTTTCAATATGTACCAATCGCTTATTTCCATTGACTTTCAATATGTACCAATCACTTATTTCCATTGACTTTCAATATGTACCAATCGCTTATTTCCATTGACTTTCAATATGTTCCAATCTCTTATTTCCATTGACTTTCAATATGTACCAATCGCTTATTTCCATTGACTTTCAATATGTACCAATCACGTATTTCCATTGACTTTCAATATGTACCAATCGCTTATTTCCATTGACTTTCAATATGTACCAATCACTTATTTCCATTGACTTTCAATATGTACCAATCTCTTGGTAAAGGTATTCCATAACATGGGGCTTGTTAATAAAACAGCCTTTATCTACACGAGACGATCCAGACAAGAACATCGTCACAATGGTCTGTAAAACGTGAACTACAAACTTAAACATGTTACCAATATGGAATAGAGTTGGGCGGTGTCCAGACGTATGGTGTCGCATTAACACATAGTTCTTCATAAGAAATAAGAAGAAATATCTAGCTGTGTTTTGTACTCAGATGTAAAATGCTTCTTATTGTTCATCTCTGGTTCGGCATCAGACGAATTTTGTGCTTCAGTTGAACTTCTCTGCTTGGATGAAATTTCTTGAATGGGCATTCTATCAGCAGACAGCGCTCTGAAATATGAAATATGATGGCCATGCAAACCTAGCTTTTTTCTTACATGTTCCTTGTCACTCTATTGAAGCAACAAAAAAACACTTGACTGGGTTACCTATATATATATATATATATATATACATACAGTTGAAGTCGGAAGTTTACATACACTTAGGTTGGAGTCATTAAAACTTGTTTTTCAACCACTCAACACATTTCTTGTTAAATCATGGAGGATAACACACAATAAAGTCTGGGTCTTATTTCCATTGTTAAATCATGGAGGATAACACACAATACAGTCTGGGACTTATTTCCATTGTTAAATCATGGAGGATTACGCACAACAAAGTCTGGGACTTATTTCCATTGTTAAATCATGGAGGATTACACACAATAAAGTCTGGGACTTATTTCCATTGTGGGCCTCTTGAATGGGATGAACCTTGACTAGAATACAGCATATACATATGAAGTGGGTAAAACAGTGTGTAAACATTATTAAAGTGACCAGTGTTCCATGTCTATGTACAAAGGGCAGCAGCCTCTAAGGTGCAGGGATGAGTAACGGGGTGGTACCCGGCTAGTGACAGTGACTAAGTTCAGGGCAAGGTACTGGGTGGAGGCCAGCTAGTGATGGCTATTTAACAGTCTGATGGCCTTGAGATAGAAGCTGTTTTTCAGTCTCTCGGTCCAAGCTTTGATGCAACTGTACTGACCTCGCCTTCTGGGTGATAGTGGGGTTGAACAGAGCCTGTACTGACCTCGCTTTCTGGGTGATAGTGGGGTTGAACAGAGCCTGTACTGACCTCCCTTTCTGGGTGATAGTGGGGTGAACAGGGCGTGGCACGGTTGGCTGAGGTCCTTGATGATCTACTTAGCCTTCCTGTGACACTGTTGAAGATGTCCTGTGTGCCAGTGTCCAGTGTGCTCCCGGTGATGTGTTGGGCTAACCGCACCACCCTCTGGAGAGCCCTGCGGCTGTGTACCAGGCGGTGATACAGCCTGACAGGATGCTCTTGTAACGGATGTGAAACGGCTAGCTTAGTTAGCGGTGGTGCAGCGCTAAATAGCATTTCAATCGGTGACGTCACTTGCTCTGAGACCTTGAAGTAGTAGTTCCCCTTGCTCTGCAAGGGCCGCGGCTTTTGTGGAGCGATGGGTAACGATGCTTCGTGGGTGACTGTTGTTGATGTGTGCAGAGGGTCCCTGGTTTGTGCCCGGGTATGGGCGAGGGGACGGTCTAACGTTATACTGTTACACTCTCAATGGTGCATCTGTAAAAATGTGTGAGGGTGTCAAATCTGGGACAAATGCGCCACACATATTTTTATCCCCTAAGTTTTGTTATCTCTCTCAGATACAAGACAGACACTTTTTTAGCTGTTTATGAATGTGTTATTCAACGTGTTTCTGTGGGCTATAGCAGTGAATGTCACGTTCGTCGTATGGGAGGAGACCAAGGAGCAACGTGATATGAATACATATTCTTTAATAAGACTTTAATAAGAATACATATTATTTAATAAGACTTTAATAAGAATACATATTATTTAATAAGACTTTAATAAGAATACATATTATTTAATAAGACTTTAATAAGAATACATATTATTTAATAAGACTTTAATAAGAATACATATTATTTAATAAGACTTTAATAAGAATACATATTATTTAATAAGACTTTAATAAGAATACATATTATTTAATAAGACTTTAATAAGAATACATATTCTTTAATAAGACGAAGAACACTTAAACAAACTATACAAAATAACCAAACGACCGTGAAGCTATACTATAAATGTGCATTCACAGGCAACTAGACATAGACAATAACCCACAAAATACCCCAAAAAGATGGCTGCCTAAATATGGTTCCCAACTAGAGACAACGATAAACACCTGCCTCTAATTGAAAACCAATCTAGGCAACCATAGACATACATAAACACCTAGATGATAAACAACCCCATAAACCTACAAAAACCCCTAGACAGGACAAAAACACATACATCACCCATGTCACACCCTGACCTAACCAAAATATATAAAGAAAACCAAGAATACTCAGGTCAGGGTGTGACAGTGAAGGCAAAAGTCAATGTTTCATCAAATATCTATACACTACAGGTCAAGAGTTTTAGAACACCTACTCATTCAAGGGTTGTTCTTTATTTTTTACTATTTTCTACATTGTAGAATAATAGTAAAGACATCAACACTATGAAATAACACATATAGAATCATGTAGTAAATCAAATCAAATCAAATGTATTTATATAGCCCTTCGTACATCAGCTGACATCTCAAAGTGCTGTACAGAAACCCAGCCTAAAACCCCAAACAGCAAGCAATGCAGGTGTAGAAGCATGGTGGCTAGGAAAAACTCCCTAGAAAGGCCAAAACCTAGGAAGAAACCTAGAGAGGAACCAGGCTATGTGGGGTGGCCAGTCCTCTTCTGGCTGTGCCGGGTGGAGATTATAAACCTAGAGAGGAACCAGGCTATGTGGGGTGGCCAGTCCTCTTCTGGCTGTGCCGGGTGGAGATTATAAACCTAGAGAGGAACCAGGCTATGTGGGGTGGCCAGTCTTCTTCTGGGTGTGCCGGGTGGAGATTATAAACCTAGAGAGGAACCAGGCTATGTGGGGTGGCCAGTCCTCTTCTGGCTGTGCCGGGTGGAGATTATAACAGAACCAATAAAACCAATAAAAGTGTTAAACAAATCAAAATTAATTTTATATTTGAGATTCTTCAAAGTAGCCACCCTTTGCCTTGATGACAGCTTTGCACACTCATGGCATTCTCTCAACCAGCTTCATGAGGTAGTCAGTCACCTGGTGACGACCTTCTGCTCCTTAGCCCAATTTACTGGCCCTCTCTGGCCTCTCCATGCTTCTCTTCTGTCGTTACCCACGAGACGCAACGCCGAACATTCTCTTTCCTTCGCTGTTTGTCTGAAATGACGCACACAGACTTACAATTAAGAGTTGGATGGATGACCGTTCAAAACTATTTTTTCCCCAGTCGGAGCTCGTTTTTTTCTGAGTTCCCAGTTGTTTTCAACGCACTGAAGTCGGAAGTTGGAGAATTTCCCGAGTTCCCAGTCATTTTGAACGTGGCGTCACTCTCTGGGTTTCCACTGGTTATCACAGCCACAAAGTCAAATATCATACAAATGTGGCTATACCATAATAAGTAATGAAAACTAACATTTGCTTGGTAGTATCAATTTAAGGTTAGGTTTAGTCATGAGTTTAGCAGTGTGTTAAGGTTAGGGTTAAGGTTAGGTTTAAAATGACATTTTAAGAAGATAAATTGTAGAAATAGGCGGGGTTTATAACGTTTTGTTTGCGGTAACCAGTGAGGACACTGCTCTGGCGCTTTCAAGACAACTGTGACTTGGAAAATATGAGGTCAGATCATGACCTCAGTGATTTTCAGGTCGGAAAGTCGGAGCTCTAGAAAGAGGCCCGACTTGGAATTCCAGAAGTCTTGCACGTACTAAGGTCGGAAGTCGGAGATTTCCGAGTTCCCAGTTCCCAGTTGTTTTGAACGCGGCATCTCCTATCTCCCTTCGCCGTGACGTAGGGGTGCCTGCACAATCCAACATGGAGTAGCGAGCGATGGGGCTCTAGCGGGGCCACCCCTCGGCAACGCCAGTGCCCATTCAGCAACGCTGAACGGGCCGTCGAAAAACGGGCCCCCAGAATTTAGGAGGCACATGTTTTACTTCACCGTATTACCCTGAGGATTATAAACTTTCGGAGAGTCTTTATTTTACCTAAGCAACTGGTTGGCATGACAAGAAAATGACAGCAGAGAGAGAGAGAGACCTACTGTAGTCTCAGACTGAAGCAAAGAGCGCTGTGTATTCACACAAAGGCAGCGGAGAGATAGGCTTCTACGCGGAATAGAAGGGAAAGGACTGAGGATAGGTGTTGAAAAAAATGACGAGCAAAAAGCATGCACCCGCATTGGGATATCATTTCAGGTGAAACGAGAAAATGATAGAAGAAACACACCCAAGCGAGTAAGTATTATAATAACAATGTATTAAACTTCATTAGCGCTTTTCATTTGGCAGAAAGGATCGCAAAGCGTTGAAAGCAAATCAAACAAGAAGACAATAACACGGCTGGCTATATGACACAGTATGTCTGGACTAAGCTATGATTATCGGGCAGAGTTTAACATGTTGAGTGTTTCAAAAAACGGTTCAAAATTAAGATAGCCGGAGGCAAGTAGGTAACTTTTTTAGACCGGGCTAGTAGAAAATATGCCCATAATATCACATGGCACAGATTTTGGACCCGGACTAGTAAGAACTTGCGTTCTACTAACGTTAACCTGGCTGGCCAGACAGCTTGCAACAGATGGAGCGATTGTCAAATTGGAACCGCACATCCTAGACTAGTAAATATCGACTCCAATATATATATTTCCCTTTGAGAAATGCTCAACTAAGTTACTTTTTTTTTGGAAACGAATGTCTTGTGGATCTGTTTTAGTTTCAGTCTTTTAAAAAAAAAAAATATTTTTACAAAGTTTGAAAATGGTCTGTGGCATGGGGGATTAGGCTATAATATATTGACAGTGAAAGCAGAAGAGGACTGGGGGGGTTTTAGGGCCCCCGCCTTGTTCTAGTCTACTGATTCTGTCTTGCGGAGGGGGAAGGTGTGGTGGTGGTTGCAGCGTGGGTGGATCGGAAACATGCTGTAAAGAAATCAGCAGTAGGGCTTTTTAAAATGTAACCAAGTTCGAAACTAGCGTTGTAAAAGTTATTCTGTCGACGGATGGGAACTGAGCCTGTCGCTTCTCGTTACTTTGCGGTTGCTATTGTCTCGTAGCCTATGCAACATTCGTTTAGGCCATCGTTCTGTGTTTGTTTGTTCAAGCTGTGGCTGGGGGAACTCTTTTCGGAAGGAGGATATGAGATATCCGATATGCCCCATCCACCATCTCTTTTCACAATCGCTCTCATTTACATAAGCGTTAAAGGGGGTGGGGGTTGCAGCGTGGGTGGATCGGAAACATGTTGTGAAGCGATTAGCAGCGGTAGGGCCTTTTAAAAATGTAACCAAGTTTGAAACAAGTTACAATCTATCGACTGATGGAACAGAGACTGTCGTCTGTTATCTCTTTGTAGCTATTCGTTTGCTTATTTGTGTTTAGGTCATCGTTTGAAAGTATGTTTGCTTCAAACTGTGACTAGGGGAAGAAGTCTTCCCGGGAGCACGTTTCATTCATAAAAACACCAATCGAGGACGACAGGGCTTGTCTTGCAAAGTTTACCTGACAACATCAACCCGTTTTTTAAAATATATGTTTAGATGTTTAAAATCTATGTTCTGTAGAATTGCGGGACGTTATTGCGTGTCATTATTGTAACGTTGGATCGTTATTCCAGTTTCTTCGTAGCCTGTTCTAACCCCAGGCTATTCATAAAGTCTGAATCATTGTGCCGTGCCTTCCTTTATCGTGCTCAAATCGAAAGCATTTGAAATGTAAACAGAGGCTCGTCAATAGTCTTGGCATGTATAGCTTTCTGAGTTTTGTCTTTGGGTCGTTTTAATGTTGTTTAGGCCAGGGATTCCCAAACGGTTTCACTCAGTCTCCCCTTACAGCATTGGGGTACATTTATGATACAAACGGTTCACACCCTTCTTGTTGGTGGAGAGAGAATTGTGCAGGTCAAGCTTTTCCCGCAATTCTACACATTTTTGGCATGAGTTGTATTGATTAGATTTTTTTTGTATAGAACATTTAGACGTTTTAAAACAACATTTTGGCAAGTCTGTGTATTCATGTGATATTTGGGCTAAAAGGCCTAGCAAAATGTCTCTAAGGTCTGCAATGACAAGAGGAAAACTAGTTTCACCTCGTGCATTCTGCTTTTACAGCATCAAGAGTAAAGATGAAGTTCTGAGTTCCTTATAAAACACACACACACACACTGGGAGAACCACTGTGATGCAGTTCGATTAGATTTCTAGTAGACTATCATGTTTGATGCATTGGCCTACTTGTAATTTGTATTTGTAGGCAAGATCTTTCTTGTTGGCAACACCTATTTTGGTTTATTCAAGCCTATTATTAATGGCATCAATTTACAGTCTCCTTTATTTGTCGATATTCAATAGGCTATTCCCCTTTATAATGCTGCGTGTGCGTGCTGAATCATAGGTAGGCCTATTGCTTTGAAAGCAGAGAGGCTCTGAAGAATGTCGGTCATGCAGATCCTGATAGATAGCTGTCGGAAGGGCGAAGGGCACAGGAGGGGATGTTTGCGTGGCAGTCGCGTGACGCTCGCCCATTCATAAAAACTGTAACCTTCAGCGCGCCCCATTCACCGTGCATAGCTACAGCCAGGGGCCTTGCTACCTTGACATGAGGGCCATTAGTGCGGCAACCAAACAATAAAAACCTGTTGTCCTTACACACAGCAGGCCAGGCCAAATGCCCAGTTTGTAAAAAGTTATCTGATTTTATTACAGCAATCGGATTAAATGCATATAAATATAATGATTAGTAAGGGCAAAAGCTGCTGTTTATTAAAATACATATTTGATATTCTACTCAATACACATTTGAAGGCTTTATTTTTTATCCGTAATGACACATTGAATACGTTTACAGGCACACTTATAACGCGATATTAAACTGATTATGGTAGTAGGCAGATTATCCAATAGTCATGTAAACACCTTACTCTGCTTCTCTTAATAGGTTTAATTAAAGTCAAAATCGACTGAAGCATACGGCGATTAAAACACCCCGTTTTCTGAACACTTTGACAAATGATTAGGACACGTAAACACATTAATCTGCGCATATGATCTGCGCATGTTCTAGCACCAGCCGAGCGAACTCCTCTTTAGCGCGAGTGAAGTGAGTTAGAAACTACAATGTGTGGATCTTTAGAAGTAGTTTTCACAAACTTATAGAACCCAGAATCAAATATGCTTCCCTAAAAGAACATGGACGCTAGGGTAGAACGTTTACATTGGCTAACCGGGCTCTATCTGGGCTATCTGCCTTGTGTCCCGCCACCCACCTCTTTTACGCTGCTGCTACTCTCTGTTCATCATATAGTCACTTTAACCATACCTACATGTACATACTACCCTTTTTGCACGATTGGTTAGAGCCTGTAAGTAAGCTTTTCACTGCAAGGTCTACTACACCTGTTGTATTCAGCGCACGTGACAAATAAACTTGGATTTGATTGGCAATTTTCTGCATTTATCAGAGTGACGTCGGGTAGCCTGATTTCAGATGTGTTCGTGTAAACAGGATTATTACGGGAAATCGTTATTCTTGCAAAGCATGTAAACGTTTTAATCAAACTATTATATTCATCTGACTTTACACAATAATCACATTATTGTAACTGCACTCATTGTCTGCAAAATTAAGGATCCAAATATAAAATGAGTTCTCTGTTGACTTTCTCTCTTTGACACACAAACACACTCACACAGAGAGGACAGACACACATACACACTCACACAGAGAGGACTGAGACGCACATACACACTCACACAGAGAGGACAGACACACACTCACACAGAGAGGACAGACACACATACACACTCACACAGAGAGGACAGACACACACTCACACAGAGAGGACAGACACACCCTCACACAGAGAGGACAGACACACATACACACTCACACAGAGAGGACAGACACACATACACACTCATACAGAGAGGACAGAGATACACACTCACACAGAGAGGACAGACACACATACACACTCACACAGAGAGGACAGACACACATACACACTCATACAGAGAGGACAGAGATACACACTCACACAGAGAGGATAGACACACATACACACTCATACAGAGAGGACAGAGATACACACTCACACAGAGAGGACGGACACACATACACACTCACACAGAGAGGACAGAGATACACACTCACTCACACAGAGAGGACAGAGATACACACTCACACAGAGAGGACAGAGATACACACAAACACACTCACACAGAGAGGACAGACACACATACACACTCACACAGATAGGACGGAGGCACACATACACACTCACACAGATAGGACGGAGGCACACATACACACTCACACAGAGAGGATGGAGGCACACATACACACTCACACAGAGAGAATGGAGGCACACATACACACTCACACAGAGAGGACGGAGGCGCACATACACACTCACACAGAGAGGATAGACGCACATACACACTCACACAGAGAGGACGAAGACGCACATACACACTCACACAGAGAGGACAGACGCACATATACACTCACACAGAGAGGACAGACGCACATACACACTCACACAGAGAGGATGGAGGCACACATACACACTCACACAGAGAGGACAGAGACATTAGTGGAAGATGTATTGATCTCTAGGTTACTGACATGTGCACTGTCAGTATTTCAGTATTTGACTCTGATGCCCAATGACATTCAGCTAAGGTCGCTGCTCTGCAACGTAACCCAGAGCTGACCACCACGCATTGATTCAACTGCTACACTCACTCAGTCACAAAAAAAAAACTTGGTCACTAACTCACTGTCTGTCTGTCTGTCTGTCTGTCTGTCTGTCTGTCTGTCTGTCTGTCTGTCTGTCACTCACTCACTCACTCACTGTATCACTCACTCAGTCACTGTCTGTCTGTCTGTCTGTCTGTCACTCAGTCAGTCACTCAGTCTCACTCAGTCAGTCAGTCACTGTCTCACTCACTCACTGTCTCACTCACTCACTGTCTCACTCACTCACTGTCACTCACTCATTGTCACTCACCTCACTGTCTCACTTATTCACTCACTCACTCACTCACTGTCTCACTGTCACTCACTCACTCACTCACTCAGTCACTCACTCACTCACTCTCTTACTCAGTCAGTCACTGTCCATCACTCACTCACTTACTCACTGTCTCACTCACTGTATCACCCACTCAGTCACTGTCTGTCTGTCTGTCTGTCTGTCTGTCTGTCTGTCACTCACTCACTCACTCACTCACTCACTCAGTCAGTCAGTCAGTCACTGTCCGTCACTCACTCACTCACTCAGTCTCACTCAGTCACTCACTCACTGTCTCACTCACTCACTTACTCACTGTCACTCACTCACTGTCACTCACTCAATCACTCAGTCAGTCACTGTCCGTCACTCACTCACTCACTCACTGTCTCACTCACTCACTGTCTCACTGACTCACTCACTCACTTTCTCACTCACTCACTCAGTCACTCACTCACTCAGTCAGTCAGTCAGTCACTCACTCACTCACTCACTCACTCTCTTACTCAGTCAGTCACTGTCCATCACTCACTCACTTACTCACTGTCTCACTCACTGTATCACTCACTCAGTTACTGTCTGTCTGTCTGTCTGTCTGTCTGTCACTCACTCACTCACTCACTCAGTCAGTCAGTCAGTCAGTCACTGTCCGTCACTCACTCACTCACTCAGTCTCACTCAGTCAGTCAGTCACTGTCTCACTCACTCACTGTCTCACTCACTCACTGTCTCACTTACTCACTGTCACTCACTCACTGTCACTCACTCACTCACTCAGTCAGTCACTGTCCGTCACTCACTCACTCACTCACTGTCTCACTCACTCACTGTCTCACTGACTCACTCACTCACTTTCTCACTCACTCACTCACTCACTCACTCACTCACTCACTCACTCACTCACTCACTCACTCACTCACTCACTCACTGTCACTCACTCACTGTCTCACTCACACTCACTCTGTCTCACTTACTCACTGTCACTCACTCACTCACTCAGTCAGTCTCACTGTCACTCACTCACTGTCTCACTTACTCACTGTCACTCACTCACTCACTCACTCAGTCAGTCACTGTCTGTCACTCACTCACTCACTCACTCACTGTCTCACTCACTGTCTCACTGACTCACTCACTCACTTTCTCACTCACTCACTCACTCACCCACTCACTCACTGACTCACTCACTCACTCACTCACTCACTCACTGTCTCACTCACTGTCACACACTCACTCACTCACTGTCTCACACTCACTCACTCACTCACTCACTCTGTGTAGGAATGAGTTGGACCATGTCTTCATAACAGCAGAATGATTAGAAAGGGGAAAGCCTCTCACAACACAGTTGATGCTGTTTCTATGCGTGTCTTTCTAGCATTCGGGGAAAAGTCTATTATTTTCTCAGCTCATTCAGCTCCAGTCAACATATCTACATGTCATAGAGCATTAGAGACAACACAAAACAGAAAACACAACATAGCAAGGAGTAGGGGCCTGTGCACACCACCTGGAAAATAATCTAGGGGAAACACTGGCTCCTGAAACAGAGGATAATAGAGGAAGGGAGACAGACACAAAGACTGAGAGAGACAGACACAGAAAGAGCGAGAAAGACAGACAGAAAGAGTGAGACAGAAAGACACAAAGAGTGAGAGAGACAGACACAGAAAGAGCGAGAAAGACAGACAGAAAGAGTGAGACAGAAAGACACAAAGAGTGAGAGAGACAGACACAGAAAGAGCGAGAAAGACAGACATAAAGACACAAAGAGTGAGAGAGACAGACACAGAAAGAGCGAGAAAGACAGACATGAAGACACAAAGAGCGAGAGAGACAGACACAGAAAGAGCGAGAAAGACAGACATGAAGACACAAAGAGCGAGAGAGACAGACACAGAAAGAGCGAGAAAGACAGACAGAAAGACACAAAGAGCGAGAGAGACAGACACAGAAAGAGCGAGAAAGACACAGAAAGAGCGAGAAAGACAGACACAGAAAGAGAAAGACAGACACAGAAAGAGAAAGACAGACACAGAAAGAGAGACAGACACAGAAAGAGAAAGACAGACACAGAAAGAGAAAGACAGACACAGAAAGAGAAAGACAGACACAGAAAGAGCAAGACAGACACAGAAAGAGCAAGACAGACAGAGTGAGAGAGACAGACACAGAAAGGGGGATACCTAGTCAGTTGTACAACTGAATGCCTTCAACTGAAATGTGTCTTCTGCATTTAACCCTCTGAATCAGAGAGGTGAAGGAGTCATTTAACCCTCTGAATCAGAGAGGTGAAGGAGTCATTTAACCCTCTGAATCAGAGAGGTGAAGGAGTCATTTAACCCAACCCCTCTGAATCAGAGAGGTGAAGGAGTCATTTAACCCTCTGAATCAGAGAGGTGAAGGAGTCATTTAACCCTCTGAATCAGAGAGGTGAAGGAGTCATTTAACCCTCTGAATCAGAGAGGTGAAGGAGTCATTTAACCCTCTGAATCAGAGAGGTGAAGGAGTCATTTAACCCTCTGAATCAGAGAGGTGAAGGAGTCATTTAACCCTCTGAATCAGAGAGGTGAAGGAGTCATTTAACCCTCTGAATCAGAGAGGTGAAGGAGTCATTTAACCCTCAATCAGAGTGGTGAAGGAGTCATTTAACCCTCTGAATCAGAGAGGTGAAGGGGTCATTTAACCCTCTGAATCAGAGAGGTGAAGGAGTCATTTAACCCTCTGAATCAGAGAGGTGAAGGAGTCATTTAACCCTCTGAATCAGAGAGGTGAAGGAGTCATTTAACCCTCTGAATCAGAGAGGTGAAGGAGTCATTTAACCCTCTGAATCAGAGAGGTGAAGGAGTCATTTAACCCTCTGAATCAGAGAGGTGAAGGAGTCATTTAACCCTCTGAATCAGAGAGGTGAAGGAGTCATTTAACCCTCTGAATCAGAGAGGTGAAGGAGTCATTTAACCCAACCCCTCTGAATCAGAGAGGTGAAGGAGTCATTTAACCCGACCCCTCTGAATCAGAGAGGTGAAGGAGTCATTTAACCCAACCCCTCTGAATCAGAGAGGTGAAGGAGTCATTTAACCCTCTGAATCAGAGAGGTGAAGGAGTCATTTAACCCAACCCCTCTGAATCAGAGAGGTGAAGGAGTCATTTAACCCGACCCCTCTGAATCAGAGAGGTGCAGGAGTCATTTAACCCAACCCCTCTGAATCAGAGAGGTGAAGGAGTCATTTAACCCTCTGAATCAGAGAGGTGAAGGAGTCATTTAACCCTCTGAATCAGAGAGGTGAAGGAGTCATTTAACCCAACCCCTCTGAATCAGAGAGGTGAAGGAGTCATTTAACCCGACCCCTCTGAATCAGAGAGGTGAAGGAGTCATTTAACCCTCTGAATCAGAGAGGTGAAGGAGTCATTTAACCCAACCCCTCTGAATCAGAGAGGTGCAGGGTCTGCCTTAATCGACATCCACAGCGTCCGGAGAACAGTGGGTTAACTGCCTTGCTCAGGGGCAGGTCAACAGAATTTTACCTTGTCAGCTCGGGGATTCTATCCATAACCTCTCGGTTACTGGCCCAACACTCTAACCACTAGACCTACCTGCCACCCACCACACACAGAAAGAGACTGACAGACGTAGAAAGAGAGAGAGAGAGAGAGCCAGATGGGGAGAGCGAGAACGAGAGAGAGTCCGATTTACCATTGGTCTTGGATGAGGTGAGGTCATTGGAGATTATTGACACTCCAGGCCCCCGAGGGAAAGTTGCATCTAGTAACTGTCAGCTGTAGTTATTGATAACCCTCACATGTCCAGGCAGACACTGTTTTTCTTCACCTGTACAGAGGTAATAACTGGACTGTGTGTGTGTGTGTGCTCGGGAAACACACATGTAAGAGTGGTCAGACAAGTGCAACAGCTGGAAGAGAATCCCCAGTCAATAGCAAACCAAGCTTCCAACCCCCTAAAACCCTTCTGGTCTGAGCCAGCAGGACAGAACTGCTCTGTATAATCCCATTCCATATGACACAGAATGTTTGTTCTACATTATGTATTTCTATCTGATCGTTCTATGACATAGTACCTCCATGTCCATAAGCCCCAGCTTTCAGTCATTCAATGTCCGCCCTTCCCTGTCAGCTGTGTGACATCAACAACCCTCACTAAATTCCCATTTGGAAAAAGCGTTTTTCCCTGTTACCTTATTCCGGACTGAACCTGACGTTACCAAGGTGACTCCCTGGCCTTTTCTCATTTGGGAAAAAGTCCATCCTCCACCCTTTGTCCTCGCTCCTCCGTGACCCGGAAACCGATAAGTGGCCGAGTGGTGGAGGAGATGTCAATTGAGTTAGTAGGCGAACGGAAGAGAGTCCTCCCGTCCTCAATAGCCACCTTTCATGGAGGACAGTCATGTGTATCCTACCCGAGTCCTTCACGGAAGACTTTTGAAATGTGTCACGCCCCCTTTGATTCAGCTGTTGTTTCGTTAGAGGAGAAAAGCACGGCAAACATTTTAAGAACAATATGCTGCTTATCGTTTTATCTACTAAATGTCTTGCA
>NC_048565.1:88243696-88256196 GCF_013265735.2 Oncorhynchus mykiss | reverse complement strand
TCTGTCTTACATGGTGTTGTGTTGTTGGTACCCTGATGGTTCTGTTCTGACTTACATGGTGTTGTTGGTACCCTGATGGTTCTGTTCTGTCTTACATGGTGTTGTGTTGTTGGTACCCTGATGGTTCTGTTCTGTCTTAGATGATGTTGTGTTTTTGGTACCCTGATGGTTCTGTTCTGACTTACATGGTGTTGTGTTGTTGGTACCCTGATGGTTCTGTTCTGACTTACATAGTGTTGTGTTGTTGGTACCCTGCATGGTAATCAGGTAGACTAAACTGTATGGAGGGCAGATAGCCTGTATTCTGTTCATTTCTACTGGCTAGTCTATATGGCCATCAGTCTATCACCCCAAATGACTTCACGACACCATTCAATTCAGTCATTCTTTACAATTTCCTCTACTCTCCCTCCCCCACCTCCTACCCGTCCTCCCCTCCTCCTCCTCCTCCTCCTCCTCCTCTGTCCTGTGTAGTTATTGAGAGGAGGCTGGGCTGGTGTTGTGTCAGGTTACCATACAGTATACGGCTGGGCCCTCAATGAAGTCTCTATTTCTATCAATGAAGTCTCTCTATTTCTATCAATGAAGTCTCTCTATTTCTCTCAATGAAGTCTCTATTTCTCTCAATGAAGTCTGTCCTTCCCTCTCTCTCTCACAATGAAGTCTCTATTTCTCTCATAATGAAGTCTCTCTCTCTCTCTCTCTCTCTCATAATGAAGTCTCTCTATTTCTCTCAATGAAGTCTCTCTATTTCTCTCAATGAAGTCTCTCTATTTCTCTCAATGAATTCTGTCTCTCCCTCTCTCTCATAATGAAGTCTCTCTATTTCTCTCAATGAATTCTGTCTCTCCCTCTCTCAATGAAGTCTCTCTCTCTCTCATAATGAAGTCTCTCTCTCTCTCATAATGAAGTCTCTATTTCTCTCAATGAAGTCTCTCTATTTCTCTCAATGAAGTCTCTCTCCCTCTCTCTCTCCCAATGACGTCTCTCTCTCTCTCAATGAAGTCTCTCTCTCTCTCAATGAAGTCTCTCTCTCTCTCAATGAAGTCTTTCTCTGTCTCCCTCTGTGTCTCTCTCTCTCTCTGAAGTCTCTCTCTCTCAATGAAGTCTCTCTCTCTGTGTCTCTCTCTCTCTCTCTCAATTCAGTCTCTCTCTCCCAATGAAGTCTCTCTCTCTCTCAATGAAGTCTCTCTCTCTCTCTCTCTCTCTCAATGAAGTCTCTCTCTCTCTCTCTCTCTCTCTCTCTCTCTCTCTCTCAATGAAGTCTCTCTCTCTCTCTCTCTCAATGAAGTCTCTCTCTCCCAATGAAGTCTCTCTCTCCCAATGAAGTCTCTCTCTCTCAATGAAGTCTCTCTCTCTCAATGAAGTCTCTCTCCCAATGAAGTCTCTCTCTCTCTCTCTCTCTCTCTCAATGAAGTCTCTCTCTCTCTCTCTCTCTCAATGAAGTCTCTCTCTCTAAATGAAGTCTCTCTCTCTCTTTCTCTCAATGAAGTCTCTCTCTCTCTCTCTCTGTTGTATTTAGAAGACTAGTACTATTGATTAGTTGTATTTAGAAGCCTAGTACTATTGATTAGTTGTATTTAGAACCCTAGTACTATTGATTAGTTGTATTTAGAACCCTAGTACTATTGATTAGTTGTATTTAGAACCCTAGTACTATTGATTAGTTGTATTTAGAAGCCCAGTACTATTGATTACTTGTATTTAGAAGCCCAGTACTATTGATTAGTTGTATTTAGCAGCCTAGTACTATTGATTAGTTGTATTTAGAACCCCAGTACTATTGATTAGTTGTATATGATGGAAGATGATGTACAACCCCAGTACTATTGATTAGTTGTATTTACAACCCCAGTACTATTGATAAGTTGTATTTAGAACCCTAGTACTATTGATTAGTTGTATTTAGAACCCCAGTACTATTGATTAGTTGTATTTAGAAGCCCAGTACTATTGATTAGTTGTATTTAGAACGCTAGTACTATTGATTAGTTGTATTTAGAACCCTAGTACTATTGATTAGTTGTATTTAGAACCCTAGTACTATTGATTAGTTGTATTTAGAACCCTAGTACTATTGATTAGGTGTATTTAGAACCCCAGTACTATTGATTAGTTGTATTTAGAAGTCCAGTACTATTGATTAGTTGTATTTAGAAGTCCAGTACTATTGATTAGTTGTATTTAGAACCCTAGTACTATTGATTAGTTGTATTTAGAACCCCAGTACTATTGATTAGTTGTATTTAGAACCCCAGTACTATTGATTAGTTGAATTTAGAACCCCAGTGCTATTGATTAGTTGTATTTGGAACCCCAGTACTATTGATTAGTTGTATTTAGAACCCCAGTGCCATTGATTATTTGTATTTAGAACCCCAGTGCTATTGATTAGTTGTATTTAGAACCCCAGTGCTATTGATCAGTTGTATTTAGAAGCCCAGTACTATTGATTAGTTGTATTTAGAAGCCTAGTACTATTGATTAGTTGTATTTACAACCCCAGTACTATTAATTAGTTGTATTTAGAAGCCTAGTACTATTGATTAGTTGTATTTAGAAGCCTAGTACTATTGATTAGTTGTATATGATGGAAGGTGATGTACAACCCTCAGGTTCAACTTGCCTTAAGATTCGGCTGCAATGTGAAACACACCCTCCCTCAGTCTATCATCACTAGAGTGAGAATCCAGGAGCATAACATGGTTAACCTGAAGGAACTGTGATGATGAATAATTCTGACTCATAATGGTGTTGATGGTCCCTCTCCCTCCCTCTCCAGTGACAGCTACATGGTTAACCTGAAGGAAATGTGATGATGAATAATTCTGACTCATAATGGTGTTGATGGTCCCTCTCCCTCCCTCTCCAGTGACAGCTACATGGTTAACCTGAAGGAACTGTGATGATGAATAATTCTGACTCATAATGGTGTTGATGGTCCCTCTCCCTCCCTCTCCAGTGACAGCTACATGGTTAACCTGAAGGAACTGTGATGATGAATAATTCTGACTCATAATGGTGTTGATGGTCCCTCTCCCTCCCTCTCCAGTGACAGCTACATGGTTAACCTGAAGGAACTGTGATGATGAATAATTCTGACTCATAATGGTGTTGATGGTCCCTCTCCCTCCCTCTCCAGTGACAGCTACATGGTTAACCTGAAGGAACTGTGATGATGAATAATTCTGACTCATAATGGTGTTGATGGTCCCTCTCCCTCCCTCTCCAGTGACAGCTACATGGTTAACCTGAAGGAACTGTGATGATGAATAATTCTGACTCATAATGGTGTTGATGGTCCCTCTCCCTCCCTCTCCAGTGACAGCTACATGGTGTGTGTAAACGCCGTGGTGATGATGAGGGATGATTCCAGTGGAGGCTGGTTGGTCCAGGACGGGGGGGCTCTGAGTAGAGTGGGAGTCTGCAGGGTCCTGCTCCCCGAGCTGGGGCTGGGACTCGCCCCCCTGGGTCGCTCCCACTTCCTCATCCATGGAGAACGTCTACGGGACAAACAGGTGAGGGACAAACAGGTGAGGGACAAACAGGTGAGGGACAAACAGGTGAGGGACAAACAGGTGATGGACAAACTCATGTGAGCATCAGACACACAAACACACACCAAATATATACACACACACACACACACACACACACACACAATAGGTTTTATTACAAAGTCTTCTGTAGTCAACATGCTGTCACTATGACAACTAGTACAGTTCAATATAGTCTGGTCTTCTGTAGTCAACATGCTGTCACTATGACAACTAGTACAGTACAATATAGTCTAGCCTTCTGTAGTCAACATGCTGTCACTATGACAACTAGTACAGTACAATATAGTCTAGTCTTCTGTAGTCAACATGCTGTCACTATGACAACTAGTACAGTACAATATAGTCTAGTCTTCTGTAGTCAACATGCTGTCACTATGACAACTAGTACAGTACAATATAGTCTAGCCTTCTGTAGTCAACATGCTGTCACTATGACAACTAGTACAGTACAATATAGTCTAGTCTTCTGTAGTCAACATGCTGTCACCATGACAACTAGTACAGTACAATATAGTCTAGTCTTCTGTAGTCAACATGCTGTCACTATGACAACTAGTACAGTTCAATATAGTCTAGTCTTCTGTAGTCAACATGCTGTCACTATGACAACTAGTACAGTACAATATAGTCTAGCCTTCTGTAGTCAACATGCTGTCACTATGACAACTAGTACAGTACAATATAGTCTAGTCTTCTGTAGTCAACATGCTGTCACTATGACAACTAGTACAGTACAATATAGTCTAGTCTTCTGTAGTCAACATGCTGTCACCATGACAACTAGTACAGTTCAATATAGTCTAGTCTTCTGTAGTCAACATGCTGTCACTATGACAACTAGTACAGTACAATATAGTCTAGTCTTCTGTGGTCAACATGCTGTCACTATGACAACTAGTACAGTACAATATAGTCTAGTCTTCTGTAGTCAACATGCTGTCACTATGACAACTAGTACAGTACAATATAGTCTAGTCTTCTGTAGTCAACATGCTGTCACTATGACAACTAGTACAGTACAATATAGTCTGGCCTTCTGTAGTCAACATGCTGTCACTATGACAACTAGTACAGTTCAATATAGTCTAGTCTTCTGTAGTCAACATGCTGTCACTATGACAACTAGTACAGTACAATATAGTCTAGTCTTCTGTAGTCAACATGCTGTCACTATGACAACTAGTACAGTACAATATAGTCTAGTCTTCTGTAGTCAACATGCTGTCACTATGACAACTAGTACAGTTCAATATAGTCTAGTCTTCTGTAGTCAACATGCTGTCACTATGACAACTAGTACAGTACAATATAGTCTAGTCTTCTGTAGTCAACATGCTGTCACTATGACAACTAGTACAGTACAATATAGTCTAGTCTTCTGTAGTCAACATGCTGTCACTATGACAACTAGTACAGTTCAATATAGTCTAGTCTTCTGTAGTCAACATGCTGTCACCATGACAACTAGTACAGTACAATATAGTCTGGTCTTCTGTAGTCAACATGCTGTCACTATGACAACTAGTACAGTACAATATAGTCTAGTCTTCTGTAGTCAACATGCTGTCACTATGACAACTAGTACAGTACAATATAGTCTAGTCTTCTGTAGTCATTATGCTGTCACCATGACAACTAGTACAGTACAATATAGTCTAGTCTTCTGTAGTCAACATGCTGTCACTATGACAACTAGTACGGTACAATATAGTCTAGTCTTCTGTAGTCAACATGCTGTCACCATGACAACTAGTACAGTTCAATATAGTCTAGTCTTCTGTAGTCAACATGCTGTCACTATGACAACTAGTACAGTACAATATAGTCTAGCCTTCTGTAGTCAACATGCTGTCACTATGACAACTAGTACAGTACAATATAGTCTAGCCTTCTGTAGTCAACATGCTGTCACTATGACAACTAGTACAGTACAATATAGTCTAGCCTTCTGTAGTCAACATGCTGTCAATATGACAACTAGTACAGTACAATATAGTCTAGTCTTCTGTAGTCAACATGCTGTCACCATGACAACTAGTACAGTTCAATATAGTCTAGTCTTCTGTAGTCAACATGCTGTCACTATGACAACTAGTACGGTACAATATAGTCTGGCCTTCTGTAGTCAACATGCTGTCACCATGACAACTAGTACAGTACAATATAGTCTAGTCTTCTGTAGTCAACATGATGTCACTATGACAACTAGTACAGTACAATATAGTCTAGTCTTCTGTAGTCAACATGCTGTCACTATGACAACTAGTACGGTACAATATAGTCTGGCCTTCTGTAGTCAACATGCTGTCACCATGACAACTAGTACAGTACAATATAGTCTAGTCTTCTGTAGTCAACATGCTGTCACTATGACAACTAGTACAGTTCAATATAGTCTAGTCTTCTGTAGTCATTATGCTGTCACCATGACAACTAGTACAGTACAATATAGTCTAGTCTTCTGTAGTCAACATGCTGTCACTATGACAACTAGTACAGTACAATATAGTCTAGTCTTCTGTAGTCAACATGCTGTCACTATGACAACTAGTACAGTTCAATATAGTCTAGTCTTCTGTAGTCAACATGCTGTCACTATGACAACTAGTACAGTTCAATATAGTCTAGTCTTCTGTAGTCAACATGCTGTCACTATGACAACTAGTACAGTACAATATAGTCTAGTCTTCTGTAGTCAACATGCTGTCACTATGACAACTAGTACAGTACAATATAGTCTAGTCTTCTGTAGTCATTATGCTGTCACCATGACAACTAGTACAGTACAATATAGTCTAGTCTTCTGTAGTCAACATGCTGTCACTATGACAACTAGTACAGTACAATATAGTCTAGTCTTCTGTAGTCAACATGCTGTCACTATGACAACTAGTACAGTACAATATAGTCTAGCCTTCTGTAGTCAACATGCTGTCACTATGACAACTAGTACAGTACAATATAGTCTAGCCTTCTGTAGTCAACATGCTGTCACTATGACAACTAGTACAGTTCAATATAGTCTAGTCTTCTGTAGTCAACATGCTGTCACTATGACAACTAGTACAGTTCAATATAGTCTAGTCTTCTGTAGTCAACATGCTGTCACTATGACAACTAGTACAGTTCAATATAGTCTAGTCTTCTGTAGTCATTATGCTGTCACCATGACAACTAGTACAGTACAATATAGTCTAGTCTTCTGTAGTCAACATGCTGTCACTATGACAACTAGTACAGTACAATATAGTCTAGTCTTCTGTAGTCAACATGCTGTCACTATGACAACTAGTACAGTACAATATAGTCTAGTCTTCTGTAGTCAACATGATGTCACTATGACAACTAGTACAGTACAATATAGTCTAGTCTTCTGTAGTCAACATGCTGTCACCATGACAACTAGTATAGTACAATATAGTCTGGTCTTCTGTAGTCAACATGCTGTCACTATGACAACTAGTACAGTACAATATAGTCTAGTCTTCTGTAGTCAACATGCTGTCACTATGACAACTAGTACAGTACAATATAGTCTAGTCTTCTGTAGTCAACATGCTGTCACTATGACAACTAGTACAGTACAATATAGTCTAGTCTTCTGTAGTCAACATGCTGTCACTATGACAACTAGTACAGTACAATATAGTCTAGTCTTCTGTAGTCAACATGCTGTCACTATGACAACTAGTACAGTACAATATAGTCTAGTCTTCTGTAGTCAACATGCTGTCACTATGACAACTAGTACAGTACAATATAGTCTAGTCTTCTGTAGTCAACATGATGTCACTATGACAACTAGTACAGTACAATATAGTCTAGTCTTCTGTAGTCAACATGCTGTCACTATGACAACTAGTACAGTACAATATAGTCTGGCCTTCTGTAGTCAACATGCTGTCACTATGACAACTAGTACAGTACAATATAGTCTAGTCTTCTGTAGTCAACATGCTGTCACTATGACAACTAGTACAGTACAATATAGTCTAGTCTTCTGTAGTCAACATGCTGTCACTATGACAACTAGTACAGTTCAATATAGTCTAGTCTTCTGTAGTCAACATGCTGTCACTATGACAACTAGTACAGTACAATATAGTCTAGTCTTCTGTAGTCAACATGCTGTCACTATGACAACTAGTACAGTTCAATATAGTCTAGTCTTCTGTAGTCAACATGCTGTCACTATGACAACTAGTACAGTACAATATAGTCTAGTCTTCTGTAGTCAACATGCTGTCACTATGACAACTAGTACAGTACAATATAGTCTAGCCTTCTGTAGTCAACATGCTGTCACTATGACAACTAGTACAGTACAATATAGTCTGGTCTTCTGTAGTCAACATGCTGTCACTATGACAACTAGTACAGTACAATATAGTCTAGTCTTCTGTAGTCAACATGCTGTCACTATGACAACTAGTACAGTACAATATAGTCTAGTCTTCTGTAGTCAACATGCTGTCACTATGACAACTAGTACAGTACAATATAGTCTAGTCTTCTGTAGTCAACATGCTGTCACTATGACAACTAGTACAGTACAATATAGTCTAGTCTTCTGTAGTCAACATGCTGTCCTTATGACAACTAGTACAGTACAATATAGTCTAGCCTTCTGTAGTCAACATGCTGTCACTATGACAACTAGTACAGTACAATATAGTCTGGTCTTCTGTAGTCAACATGATGTCACTATGACAACTAGTACAGTACAATATAGTCTAGTCTTCTGTAGTCAACATGCTGTCACCATGACAACTAGTATAGTACAAGATAGTGTTAAATTGGACTCATTGTTCTGGTCTCGTCTCGACTGAAGTTGGTCTCCAATACAACACTGCTAAATAATTATCATGATGATTGATTGACAGGTTGATTGATTGATTGACTGACTGATTGAATTACGTGTCTGTTGTGTGATTACTCAGGTGATCCTGGAGTGTGCTCTGAGGAAGAACCTTGTGTACACCAAGGCCACGCCCACCTTCCACCATTGGATGGTGGAGGACAGGAGGTGTGGCCTGACGTTCCAGAGGCCTGCTGATGCTCGGGCCTTCGACAGGGGCGTACGGAAAGCCATTGAGGCCATGGCAGAAGGTGGGGGGAAACTCTGGAATGGTCTGACATGGGCCTTTTTAAAGGAGTAGCATGCTAGGTGCTACGATGGTAAAGTCTGCCGTTGTGCTCTAGAGCAAGTCACTTCACCATAATTGCTCCAGAGGTACTGGGCAATGGTGACTCTGGCCGTGACTCCAACCTCTGAGGAGATCTCAGGGGGAGTTGGAACATGCAAGAGACACATCTCCAATTCACACATGTTGTATATTCATATTTTTTATTTGTCCTTTTATTTAACTAGGCAAGTCAGTTAAGAACAAATTCTTATTTTCAATGACGGCCTAGGAACAGTGGGTTAACTGCCTTGTTCAGGGGCAGAATGACAGATTTGTACCTTGTCAGCTCGGGGATTCAATCTAACAACCTTTCAGTTACTGGTCCAACTCTCTAACCACTAGGCTACCTGCCGCCCCTAATATACATTTGTACGTGTGAAATATGACAAATATAAGCATCCGTCAAATGTTTATTATGAATTAAAGTGTAACAATGCGATTGAAAAGTCTATACCTGAAAATAGTGCACATTTAGTTAGTTAATTTTGGCACTCTTTGCTCCCCGTAGGCTCCACGACGTCCTCCTCAACACTCCAGAACGAGGCAGAACTGGGCGACGATGATGTGTTCACCGTAAGCACAACCTGTCTCATTTAGATGTTTAACTGTCAGAGATGATGTGTTCACCGTAAACACGACTTGTCTCATTTAGATGTTTTAACTGTGTCAGAGATGATGTGTTCACCGTAAACACGACCTGTCTCATTTAGATGTTTAACTGTCAGAGATGATGTGTTCACCGTAAGCACAACCTGTCTCATTTAGATGTTTAACTGTCAGAGATGATGTGTTCACCGTAAACACGACCTGTCTCATTTAGATGTTTAACTGTCAGAGATGATGTGTTCACCGTAAGCACAACCTGTCTCATTTAGATGTTTAACTGTCAGAGATGATGTGTTCACCGTAAACACGACCTGTCTCATTTAGATGTTTTAACTGTCAGAGATGATGTGTTCACCGTAAACACGACCTGTCTCATTTAGATGTTTAACTGTGTCAGAGATGATGTGTTCACCGTAAACACGACCTGTCTCATTTAGATGTTTAACTGTGTCAGAGATGATGTGTTCACCGTAAACACGACCTGTCTCATTTAGATGTTTAACTGTCAGAGATGATGTGTTCACCGTAAACACGACTTGTCTCATTTAGATGTTTAACTGTCAGAGATGATGTGTTCACCGTAAACACGACTTGTCTCATTTAGATGTTTAACTGTCAGAGATGATGTGTTCACCGTAAACACGACCTGTCTCATTTAGATGTTTTAACTGTCAGAGATGATGTGTTCACCGTAAACACGACCTGTCTCATTTAGATGTTTAACTGTGTCAGAGATGATGTGTTCACCGTAAACACGACCTGTCTCATTTAGATGTTTAACTGTCAGAGATGATGTGTTCACCGTAAACACGACCTGTCTCATTTAGATGTTTAACTGTCAGAGATGATGTGTTCACCGTAAACACGACCTGTCTCATTTAGATGTTTAACTGTCAGAGATGATGTGTTCACCGTAAACACGACCTGTCTCATTTAGATGTTTAACTGTCAGAGATGATGTGTTCACCGTAAACACGACCTGTCTCATTTAGATGTTTAACTGTGTCAGAGATGATGTGTCCACCGTAAACACGACCTGTCTCATTTAGATGTTTTAACTGTGTCAGAGATGATGTGTTCACCGTAAACACGACCTGTCTCATTTAGATGTTTAACTGTCAGAGATGATGTGTTCACCGTAAACACGACTTGTCTCATTTATATGTTTAACTGTCAGAGATGATGTGTTCACCGTAAACACGACTTGTCTCATTTCTATGTTTAACTGTCAGAGATGATGTGTTCACCGTAAACACGACTTGTCTCATTTAGATGTTTTAACTGTCAGAGATGATGTGTTCACCGTAAGTACGACCTGTCTCATTTAGATGTTTAACTGTCAGAGATGATGTGTTCACCGTAAACACGACCTGTCTCATTTAGATGTTTAACTGTCAGAGATGATGTGTTCACCGTAAACACGACCTGTCTCATTTAGATGTTTTAACTGTCAGAGATGATGTGTTCACCGTAAACACGACTTGTCTCATTTAGATGTTTAACTGTCAGAGATGATGTGTTCACCGTAAGCACAACCTGTCTCATTTAGATGTTTAACTGTCAGAGATGATGTGTTCACCGTAAACACGACCTGTCTCATTTAGATGTTTAACTGTCAGAGATGATGTGTTCACCATAAACACGACTTGTCTCATTTAGATGTTTAACTGTCAGAGATGATGTGTTCACCGTAAACACAACCTGTCTCATTTAGATGTTTTAACTGTCAGAGATGATGTGTTCACCATAAACACGACCTGTCTCATTTAGATGTTTTAACTGTCAGAGATGATGTGTTCACCATAAACACGACCTGTCTCATTTAGATGTTTTAACTGTCAGAGATGATGTGTTCACCGTAAACACGACCTGTCTCATTTAGATGTTTAACTGTGTCAGAGATGATGTGTTCACCGTAAACACGACCTGTCTCATTTAGATGTTTAACTGTCAGAGATGATGTGTTCACCGTAAACACGACCTGTCTCATTTAGATGTTTAACTGTCAGAGATGATGTGTTCACCGTAAGCACAACCTGTCTCATTTAGATGTTTAACTGTCAGAGATGATGTGTTCACCGTAAACACGACCTGTCTCATTTAGATGTTTAACTGTGTCAGAGATGATGTGTTCACCGTAAACACGACCTGTCTCATTTAGATGTTTAACTGTCAGAGATGATGTGTTCACCATAAACACGACTTGTCTCATTTAGATGTTTTAACTGTCAGAGATGATGTGTTCACCGTAAGTACGACCTGTCTCATTTAGATGTTTAACTGTCAGAGATGATGTGTTCACCGTAAACACGACCTGTCTCATTTAGATGTTTAACTGTCAGAGATGATGTGTTCATCATAAACACGACCTGTCTCATTTAGATGTTTAACTGTCAGAGATGATGTGTTCACCATAAACACGACCTGTCTCATTTAGATGTTTAACTGTCAGAGATGATGTGTTCACCATAAACACGACCTGTCTCATTTAGATGTTTAACTGTCAGAGATGATGTGTTCACCATAAACACGACCTGTCTCATTTAGATGTTTTAACTGTCAGAGATGATGTGTTCACCGTAAACACGACCTGTCTCATTTAGATGTTTTAACTGTCAGAGATGTGGTTATAGTGATGACCATCATTACATTACATAAGCCCAGCCCAAAGCCCTGATCTATCATAGGTCACTCATTAAAGCACCACTGTTACCTGTCTACCCCCCACTGCTTCCCACTACACCCTCTGTTACGGGTCTGTGTTGTGTGTGTGTGTGTGTTACCTACACCATCCTCCTGTAGCGTGACACTGGGAGCAGCAGGCAGGGTCAAAAGGTCACTTCCTGTTAGCCCCCCCCCCCCCCCCCCCCCCCCACCACTCACCACAATCAAACTAACGTTGGCAGCTGCATCTAAGCTTTGTGACATTGTGATTTACCAGCAGTCAGAGAGAGAGATGGGGGGGGGGGGGGTAGAGGATGTGGCTCATCTTGACTTCAACTGTCTGTTAGAGCTAGATGAATGGTCTGAGTTTACACACACACACCTCTGCACAGGCTGAGGCTCCTGTTGACCACCTCTCCTAAAGTTATCAGCAGTGGCCCGGTGTGTTGCGAGGTGGGTGGTGGCGTGTCAGACAGGATGTACT